>NW_024097291.1:0-77407 GCF_016545835.1 Crotalus tigris
CTTCCAACAGGAATCCTTTATTAAGAGAAAATGGTTGCAGGCATGCTAGACAGGACTTGGGATTCAAGCTCTTCCATTCAAGGTTTTAAGGGGTTCCCCAGTAGTCCCACCCAATCAACCCCCCTTCCAGTGATAGTTTCAAGTATCACAAATCCGCCCCCTTTCTTCTTTCTTCCGTCTGGATGGGGACTTCAGATAACTACATGAAAGGCAACTACCCTCCTTTGGTATGCTAACGCTTCGAGGTTACAATAAACACACATTCAGCATTCCGCTCTTTGAAGTGTAAAGAAGGAAGTGAGGGCCATAAAGCCCCTTTGTTCTCCCCCTTCTCTCCCTCTTATGGCAGAATCCAAAGAAGGCAGAATTGGGAGTTTCTATATTTGATAATTTAAAGATGAAATATAATTGGATTCTGACAAGAGGGATCTCTTTGAACTATGGATCTGAAAATCATTGCCAAAGGTACCATAGAAAAACCAACCAATCTATCCTGGACCAAATGAATCATACTCTGTTTTCCTGAACAAGCAGAAATTCATATATTTTGAAATGAATTGCAAAAGGATGATAGACTAGAAAAATATGTTTAGTAAAATGGAGGTAATTACCAGAAGGGGAAAACTGATAAAGGGGAATGGATCAAAGTATTGGAGTTACAAGCTGTTCTGAAGATAAGTTGGAATACTGAGCATTTCTCCAGACAGTTACCAAGAGTTAAATTTGATCTAATGGCACTTAACTAGTAAAACAGAATGTCCTAATACCGGTATGCGGTATGATTCACCATTCATCCTGACATTAAAATAATTTGAACAAAAATCAAAGATGGAGTGCTGTAAAGCACTGTACTGGACTCAAGCATAATCTTTATTCACAAGAATGATTCTGACTTCAAAGAAAGCCCTGTGTCCACCAATCCCCAACAACGATAATATAGAGAACCTTGGTGTTTAGAGGAAGTGGTGAGGAGAATCTCCACCACTTTACCTTCTAATAAAAAGATGCACTATGACTGGCCATGCCCAAGCTGGAACATGTTCTGAGATGATATCAATGGGTACATTCTCAAAAATCTCAAAAATCCAACGTCTCTCTGTTAGTTCCAAAAGACTGTCTGCCTTTCCAAAACCATTTTGTTTGATGAAGTTGTTTGGGCTGATCCCAGCAACAGTGAATGCCAAATTTAAAAGATGACAGCATTTATATCATTGCTCAAAGAGATGGAGAAAACTTCTCACAGAAGTGAAAGTTCTCTAGTAGATTATTCCTCCTGATATAGTTTTTCCTTTAGCAGCTGTACAGTATTATATATCTCTCTGAAGGAGGGAAGACTTCATTGGCCCCCCAAAAAAATCCACTTGAATGATGCTTACTCAATAAGGAACTAGAAAACTTTTTGGCTTACATTCATAAATCAGGTATATTCAGTGGTATTTTGTGAACCCTTTTGAATTGATCACATTTTAAGTCATATTTATGCAGAAATATTAAAAATTCGAACAGGTTCACAAACTTTTCAACACTACTGTAGTAGACTTAGATTGTATGTGAACATAAAACATTAAGGAAGGAAGGAATTCTCGAATTCTACCTTCACTTTAATGCCAAAGCTATATTCCTTCTTATATTTCCAGAATTAAAAAGAAGATGGGACTGGATAAGTATCATGCTTACTGATTTCAAGGCTGTGGGATTTAGTGGGATATTTTGTCTGCATTAAAGCACTAAATCTTTAACTCCAGTATGAACAAAGAGAAGGTTGTCTAAACCAAGTTTAATTTTATGCAGTAAAAGCTATGAATGGTTACAGAATAAGCATTGTTAATATTACTAAAAGAAATGTCTGAAATGTATATCTTTCCTTACTATATATTGTAAATTCAAATCAAAAGCTGAAAGAACAGCTAGAGTTTAAAGTTAAGAATGATCTAAAACTGGCCAGGTTATATTTATTGTTGAGGTTGACTGTTACTTAAAAGAAAAGAGTTGGGAAATTTTAATAGGATTATATACTATCTAGCCTGACTGGAGGATTCAGAGTTTTGCTATTGTCTGGAAGTCAGGAATCTACCCCCACCCCCACCCCCATCCTCAAATCAACTTCACATAGAAAAATAAAACCTCCCAGGAGCTATAAATAAGCCATAATGCCGCATAAGTTGCTAACTTTCACCTAGCAAACTGTGGGTAGTCTAGCAATTTGTGTCATGGTTCATTAGGCAGTTCATTACATTATATAATCATGGGCTTTCTAAAATAATAATTATAATTATAAATACATCATTGGAAAATAAGAGTGCAAAGCCTAATGATGATTACAGCTCCTTAGAGCATAATTTTATTCTTCTGAGTAGATATTATTATAAAAATCTCACATTTTGTATAGGTCACTGGAAAATAACACTGATCTGAAACAAATCAGAATCTAGGAAGCAAACACTTCTTTTGATTATATAACATATAATTAAACATTATCTTTTAAAAATTATATGGATATGATTAGATATACAGTATATCCCCAGTGAAATAATTCCCCCTAAATTCTGAGTGTCTACTGATGCTCAATGCATTTTCACAGATTGTTCAGCTTGATTGTTTGATCTTTGATTAAGGCTGCCAACCTGTATCCATTTATCTGGGGAGACATTTAAAAACTTATACTGTTAAATACTGTAATTACCTGCAAGTTGGCTGGTGAGAAAAGGATGCTTGTATTCGACTCACACATTTCTTCCTCCAGTTAAGCGGGCCAGTTTAATTAGTTATTTTCTCTTTTGTTAAAAAAAAAAAAACATACTGTATTTCATGGTCACATTGGAATCAGTTTGGTTCTTGAGGACCTATGAAATGAAACATCTTAAATGTTCTTGCTGTAAGAAGAGAGGGATACTGTTCAGATGCTTCCTCCTTTTCCTTATAGGAAGCCGTTTGGGGTAAGATAGGGGAGGGGCAGCGAAGAGAGGAATGCAGAAAATCACCATTTTTGTCTATGGTTGTAGAAGGACAGCACAAGAGTGGTTGTGGTTTGCTTTACGTTCCAAATAGAACTGTGAATTGCAATACTGGTTTTATATCCCATGTGTGAAGGGCAACCATAAACCACAGCTTGCTGGTTCCAATTTAACAACTCACTAAAGCCTCAAAGAAGTATTAGAAGGAAAAGCAGATTTATATATATATAATTATTATTTAAATCTGATTTTAAATCTGCTATATATGTTGTTGTTGTTGTTGTTAATTGCGAAGTCGTGTCCGACCCATCGCGACCCCATGGACAACGTTCCTCCAGGTCTTCCTGTCCTCTACCATCTTCTGGAGTCCATTTAAGTTCACACCTACTGCTTCAGTGACTCCATCCAGCCATCTCATTCTCTGTCGTCCCCTTCTTCTATTGCCCTCAATCTTTCCCAGCATTAGGCCCTTCTCCAGTGAGTCCTTCCTTCTCATTAGGTGGCCAAAGTATTTGAGTTTCAACTTCAGGATCTGGCCTTCTAAAGAGCAGTCGGGGTTGATCTCTTCTAGGACTGACCGGTTTGAACGCTTGCAGTCCAAGGGACTCGCAGGAGTCTTCTCCAGCACCATAGTTCAAAGGCCTCAATTCTTTGGCGCTCAGCCTTTCTTATGGTCCAACTTTCACAGCCATACATTGCAACTGGGAAAACCATGGTCTGGACTATATGCACTTTTGTTGGTAGGGTGATGTCTCTGCTTTTTAGTATGCTGTCTAGATTTGCCATAGCCTTCCTCCCCAGGAGCAAGCGTCTTTTAATTTCTTGGCTGCAATCCTCATCTGAGGTGATCTTGGAGCCCAGAAAAATAAAATCTGTCACTACCTCCATTTCTTCCCCATCTGTTTGTCAGGAATTGAGAGGGCCGGATGCCATGATTTTGGTTTTCTTAATGTTGAGTTTCAAGCCAACTTTTGCACTCTCCTTCTTCACCCGCATCAAGAGGCTCTTTAGTTCCTCTTCATTTTCTGCTATTAGAGTGGTATCATCTGCATATATTAGGTTGTTGATATTTCTCCCGGCAATCTTAATTCCAACTTTATATATGAGTTCCGGTACCTTTTTTTTTTTTAAGAAAAAAAGCACTGTATGTGTGTGTGTGTGTGTGTGTGTGTGTGTGTGTGTGTGTATGTATGTATGTATGTATGTGTGTGTGTGTGTGTGTGTGTGTATATATATATATATATATATATATATATATATATATATATATATATATATATATATACTGCTTGTGATTCCTGCTATAAGATGGAGTGTTAGTAAGGTGACCAACCATCCTCCTTTTAGGGAGGACAGTCCTCCTTTTGTAAATTCTGTCCTCCCTCAAAAAGTGTCCTCCTACATGTCCTCCTTTTTGATATTTGAAGACTAATCTGCAGGGCTTTTTTTTCTCATAGAATGCTCAGAACGGCGTTCCGGAACTTTTTGATGGGTTTTTTTTTTCAAGTTTTGCATGAGCTGTGCTACTCCCACTATTGGCTTTTGAAAGCCAATAGGAATTGCTGCTGAGCCCGCCAAAACACCCGGCTGGCAAACTTTGCACATGCAAGTTGTCTGTATTATTGTTGCAATGAATAAAATGTTTCTTTTATTTACAATATTTTTTTCTTCAATTTATTTTTGTCCTCCTTTTCATTGTAAAAAAGTTGGTCACCTTAGTGTTAGGCTATAGGACTGAATAGAGTTATGACAGCAGAAATTGATATTCTTGTCTGTTTTTATTCAGGACAATTCCACATCTGCATTTTACTATTTCCCTGGCCCTCAAATGCAGTTTAAAGTGGGTTTGTGTTCATCTTCAATTCTGCCAATTCAGAACAGGGAGTACCTGCAAGGAATGACTATCCTGAGCCAGCAAACTTCCCTGTGACTGGTCAACAGGAGGGTGTGAAAATTGTCACTCACTGTCCCACCCATGAGTTATTGCAGACCCTGATGTGGCAAAAAAAATCCCCTCACCTTCCTTTCCATTCCACAAACAGGAAATTCAGTCAATTGCCAGCACCCCTCCTCCATTTCTAATTCATGATGTATTCATATATTTGGTCATTGGCAAAGAAATCCTTCAGAGTTGCTATGATGAAAAGCCTTCTGCAAAGCTGCCTTGCCTTTTCTTACAACTTGTGAGGGAGAAAGGAAAATGTGTCGCCATTTTTGTAAAGGGATCTTTTTCTACAAAAGGAAGATTAGGGGGAATAAATTGTAAACAATGCCTCTTCACATGGGCCCCAGGAACAGGATACCAAAGGTCAGGGCTGAGGGGTAGAGAGATGTAATAGTTCCCACAATGAGAAAAGAAATAGCCACACGGTTTGTGGCATTGCAGTATCCCAAACAAAAAAAAAATTGTGTTGCAAGTCTAAAAAGAAGGCTAAAACCATAAATGAAACCAGAGAGGAAACAGTTAGCTAGCTGTAGTAGTATATTTTATAACAAGAAAATCAGTTTCCAGGAACAAGGACATTGTTTTGAATTTTTGCAAACATCTTCAATATCTGGCAAATAAATCTGATTTTCATGGAACAGCCTCCCCCCCCCCAAGGATCCTTGTACCACACTTTTAAGAAAGACTACCTTAAGGATGTCTAGAGAATTACAACTCATTAAAGCATCTCTCTCATCAGTGCAAGATCCAAATTACAGTAAAGCACCCCTGACAAGAACTATCTAATCTCTGTTTGAATCTGAGGGAGTGGGGACTACACCATATTTCTACTATTCAAATGTATCTACTTTCCTGTAATTAAAGGATTGGAAATGAAGCACCCAGAGCATCTCAAAAAATAAAAGCATCTTGGGCCTCCAAATAATAATAAAAAAGATTATCCACATATATTTTTAAGCTTTTAAAATATATATTTATTTATGGCAGCTACAAAATCAGAGATGCTCCCCATCTGAAACATCTGCAAACCTTCCTTACAGTTGAAGAACATCATTGGATTTTTGGAAACTGGGAATTCTGGAACTTGTAACCCCAACATACTTGGAGAATATCAGAAATGAATTACATTGTTAGTTTAAAAAAAATATTTATAACTGTTCCAGGAGGAGAACCTTGTAGATTTCTAGTTCTAGGAGACCCAGTTGATAATTAAATTGCATATTCAGGTTAATATGGTATCTTTTTATTTGTCTATTATTATAAGAACTTAAAATGGGTGGAATGGTACAAATCTGGCTAATTCTTCTAATAATTAACATAATTAATTATTACTAACTATAGAACCATAGCTCTAAGCCAGACATGTCAAACGTGCGATGTCATGTGATGTTGTGCAACGTATCAGAACTTTTTCCCCATTTCCGGCAATGGGGTGGGCAAGGTTTCATTGTGACACATCCGGTCCGTGGGCCGGCCATTTGATACCCCTGCTCTAAGCCATAAGTTTTGCTTAATGTGCTGTGAAAATCTTGGCAATTGTGTTTTATTAAATAAACCTGGTTAAGCTACATACAGTGGGGCAAAAAAGTATTTAGTCAGCCACCATTTGTGCAAGTTCTCCCACTTAAAAAGATGAGAGAGGCCTGTAATTGTCATCATAGGTAGACCTCAACTATGAGAGACAAAATGAGAAAACAAATCCAGACAATCACATTGTCTGATTTGGAAAGAATTTATTTGCAAATTATGGTGGAAAATAAGTATTTGGTCAATATCAAAAGTTCATCTCAATACTTTGTTATATATCCTTTGTTGGCAATGACAGATCAAACATTTTCTGTAAGTCTTCACAAGGTTGGCACACACTGTTGCTGGTATGTTGGCCCATTCCTCCATGCAGATCTCCTCTAGAGCAGTGATGTTTTGGGGATGTCACTGGGCAACATGGACTTTCAACTCCCTCCAAAGGTTTTCTATGGGGTTGAGATCTGGAGACTGGCTAGGCCACTCCAGGACCTTGAAATGCTTCTTACGAAGCCACTCCTTCATTGCCCGGGCGGTGTGTTTGGGATCATTGTCATGCTGAAAGACCTAGCCACGTTTCATCTTCAATGCCCTTGCTGATGGAAGGAGGTTTGCACTCAAAATCTCACGATACATGGCCCCATTCATTCTTTCCTGTACAGGGATCAGTTGTCCTGGTCCCTTTGCAGAGAAACAGCCCCAAAGCATGATGTTGCTACCCCCATGCTTCACAGTAGGTATGGTGTTCTTTGGATGCAACTCAACATTCTTTCTCCCCCAAACACGACGAGTTGTGTTTCTACCAAACAGTTCTACTTTGGTTTCATCTGACCATAGGACATTCTCCCAATCCTCTTCTGGATCATCCAAATGCTCCCTAGCAAACTTCAGACGGCCCCGGACATGTACTGGCTTAAGCAGGGGGACACGTCTGGCACTGCAGGATCTGAATCCCTGGCGGCATAGTGTGTTCCTGATGGTTGCCTTTGTTACGTTGGTCCCAGCTCTCTGCAGGTCATTCACTAAGTCCCCCCGTGTGGTTCTGGGATTTTTGCTCACCGTTCTTGTGATCATGTTGACCCCATGGGGTGAGATCTTGTGTGGAGCCCCAGATCGAGGGAGATTATCAGTGGTCTTGTATGTCTTCCATTTTCTAATTATTGCTCCCACAGTTGATTTCTTCACACCAAGCTGCTTGCCTATTGCAGATTCAGTCTTCCCAGCCTGGTGCAGGTCTACAATTTTGTTTCTGGTGTCCTTCGACAGCTCTTTGGTCTTCACCATAGTGGAGTTTGGAGTGTGACTGTTTGAGGTTGTGGACAGGTGTCTTTTATACTGATAACAAGTTCAAACAGGTGCCATTAATACAGGTAATGAGTGGAGGACAGAGGAGCCTCTTAAAGAAGAAGTTACAGGTCTGTGAGAGCCAGAAATCTTGCTTGTTTGTAGGTGACCAAATACTTATTTTCCACCATAATTTGCAAATAAATTCTTTCCAAATCAGACAATGTGATTGTCTGGATTTGTTTTCTCATTTTGTCTCTCATAGTTGAGGTCTACCTATGATGACAATTACAGGCCTCTCTCATCTTTTTAAGTGGGAGAACTTGCACAATTGGTGGCTGATTAAATACTTTTTTGCCCCACTGTATTAGTATATGTGTGCACTCATATTATTAGCTCATTATTTATAGGATTAGCCAAAACTGACTTAAATAAATAAAATGATTTAAGTCCACCAAAGGTACAACACAGCATATATTTCAAAGTCCTTATTTCATCCTTTTATAAAATATTGTGATATCATTAATTATGAGAAGGCCAGTTTGGTGTACTTTTTTAAAGCGTTAGTTTAGAAAGTGGAAGACAATTAATTAATTTTCTTAGGTAGAGTAAGGTCAGTCACTCACTTTCAGCCAAAGCCACCTCAGAGGTTGGTTTTTGGGGGGAACTAGGGAGGGTGATGGGTGCATTATGTATGTCACCTTGAATTCTATAAAATAAAAGCAGGATGTAAACTTAATAGTAATGATTGCACTTAAATATTTCTTCTGATGTTACTACATTGGATAGTTAATAATTTGTTTCCACTCACCTGTACCAGTTAAAAATTGTGCATTTTTACCACTAACTTGGAATAGGAATTAGTCTCATGAATTCAATATGCAAAGAATTGCATGGCACATTAGCATTTGATTTGTCACATAACATCTGGTGGCTTGAATTACTTGTTTTCACATAATAGCTTCAGGTATTTAGTAGCCTGACATCAATACCTTGGAAGATCTCGGAAAAGAGCTTTATTTGAAACAATTGCTAGACAATTACTAGAAGCCAGCATGAGTTTGTCAAAACAGACCATGACAGACAAATCTTATTGCCTTGACAAACTAACTAAATTAGTGAATAAGGGAAATGCTATGGACGCAGTTTATTTACACTTTGGCATTTGACAAAGCAGACCAAAGCTGACAACCACACTTAACGTATAGTCCTCTGTGGAACTACATCTACATCAGGGGTGTCAAACTGCCGGCCCACAGGCCGGTTTTATCAAACTAAAGCCACGCCCACTCCATTGCCGGCAATGGCAAAACCGGCCCGATACGTTGCGCGACGTCACATGATGTCATGAGTTTGACATGTCTGATCTACATGGAGGGAAGCTTGCAGTGAAGTACCTCAAGATTCTATCTTAGGCCCAATACTCTTTAAAATGTTCATAAGTGATTTAGATGAGGGGATAGAAGGGGAAATTCAAATTGCAGACAATACCAACCTAGGAAATAGCTAACATTTTAGATGACAAACTCAAGATTCAGAAGGACCATGACAGATTTGAACATTGGACCTATCCAACAAAATGCAATTCAGTGGTGAGAAAAAGTGAGGCTCTACACATAGGCAACAAAAACCAAATGTGCAGATAATAGAATAGATGATACCTGGCTTAACAGTAACAACTGTGAAAGGGATCTAGGTGTCCTAGTAGCAATAGCACTTAAGATTTATATACTGCTTCATGGTGCTTTACTGCCCTCTTTAAACAGTTTACAGAGTCAGCATATTGCCCCCAACAATCTGGGTCCTCATTTTACCAATTTTGGAAGGATGGAAGGCTGAGTCAACCTTGAACCGGCGAGAATCAAACTGCTAGCACCATTTAGCAGATCACCATTTAAGTATGAGCCAGCAATGTGCAGCAGCTGCCAGAAAATCTAACACAGAAGTAGGTTATATCAACAGAGGGATAGTTTCAAGATTACGTTCAGTGATAGTACCACTTTATATTGCATTGGTGAGACCATACTTGTAATAATGCATCCAATTTTGGTTGCCATGATACAAAAAAATGTTGAGACTCCAGAAAGAGTCTCAGAGAAGAGCAACAAAAATGATAAATCATATGGTATGTCTAGTCTGACAGAGAGGATTAGGGGTGATATGATAACAATCTACCAGTACTTGAGGGCCTGTTACAGAGAAGAAGTTGACCTACTCTCCAAAATACCTGAGGAAAGGCCAAGATGTAATGGGTGGAATATTATTAAAGAGAGATTCAACTTAGAACTAAAAAAGAAATTTCCTAATAGTGAGAACAATTAATCAATGCTATGGCTTGCCTCTGGAGGTTATGGGTGCTCCATTGCTAGAAGTTTTCAAGAATACACTGGAAAGTAATTTGTCCTGAATGGTACAGGATCTCTTGCTATAGCAGGGGGTTGAACCAGAAGACTCCAAGGTCCCTTCCAACTCTAATATTCTATGTTCTATGTTCTAACCAATGACATTTAGTATGCAAGATACAGTATGTTCAATATTTGTAAACTTACCTATATATTTACACCACCCCATCATACAAATATTAGTAAGATATTTCCAAATTGTAATAGATATTATTGTGATCATATCTGAAACCTTAGATTTCATGGATCATTGAGAAACAAAATTAAAAAGAATACTTTAAAGTAGTAAACCACATTAGTTATATAATAAACCATTGAAGCTCCACCAAGTACTAAATTCATAAGAAGCAGCCTGGGTCACTTTTAGGAGGTATCAGACCTTATTTAAAATTTAAAGTCCCTATATCAACTGCAATATTTCCTTTTATTGTTGAAATTAAGTCCATCAAAACCAGAATGCTTTCTATAAGGCTAAACATTAAGCTTTGTTCTAAACTGGGGCTTGTTTAAGCATAGTTTGTTGAATGAATAACAATTTGAAATGCACAACATATTAAGCTTTTGAACAAACTTACAAATGATAGTAGTTTGCTTTCTACAACACAAGCCAAAATCAAATAAATCACATAATAGCTTGGTGAAATAAGTGATCCTAGCCTGAATAGTGTTTACTACCCAACTGTAACTTAAATCAGTTCTAAGATATTACTTCTAATATAAAAGGAGCCCAGACAGCAGCAATTCAGAGTTTGGATGACAATAGTAAGGTAAAAATCAAAGAACATAGAGTAGTTCAAAATGGTACTGCACACATATTTGTAGCTGTTTGTAATGAAATAAGAATTCTTGAAGCTATTTAAAGATTCCATTAAATATAAGACAACTCTGGAACAAAACTAGCAAGCTTTGAACAGAAATAAATTGTCTTATCTAAAGGAATCATCATAATGAGAAGCCAGACCACCTCAGAGAACTACTTAAGAAGTCTAGGTTTTTGATTTTCCTAGTTTGGAATATGTGCTCTCACCTGTCTGCAGCTAATATAAAAAATTAGATACATCTAAATTACTGCCCTGACATTTATCTTTGTCCTCATGCTACTATTTCAAATAAACAGAGAAACCTACTCAAGTAATCTTGATCTACACACTAAAAACTTGCAGGAGAAATGGGACTAACTTCAGGAAGATGCAATTAAATCAGTAGCCAGCAAACCTTTCTACAGCTTTCCACCTAATGCTTTTTATGAGGTATACTTAAAAATTACTATGTTAGTGTAAACTTCTAAATATAATAGAAAACAACTGTAAGCAATGAATTACACACACAATTATGTATACAAATACGTATGGAATTGTGTGTGTGTGTGTGGCATTACTGTACAGCATTGTACAGTTACACATTTTATTTAAGCAAGTTTTGCTCTAATGATTATATTTGTAGCCTCCCCCTATTTTTGTCTCTGTCTTGTCCATCCTCTTGCAGGAAGCTAACACTACCAGGATGTCCTGGAATTCTGACTCTTAGTTGGACTATCCAATTCCTTCCAAGCAGATCAGATAAACAAATCTGGCATTTGGTCAGCAACTCTCGGGAGTTTCAAACAGATGTTTTTCCCCCAATCCTATGGGGAAATACTAGGAACTGGATACCAGGACTTTTTTTCAAGACAAGTGCTTTATCACTACTCTTCAGCTACAGACCATTTCAACAGACAAGGATTGTGAAAACATGACCGATAACAATAAATCTCTCTAATTCAGAGCTGCGTTAGTACTAGTTATGCCTATTACTCCATATCAAAGGAGAAATAACCTTGTCTTTGTGGGGCAAAAGTTTCTGAGAGAAAACCAGAAACAAAGGCTGAGTATCCAGCCACCTGCCTGGCTTTCCTAGACTGTTGCTTTTTCCATTTTTGGAAAAGTGCAACATAGTACACAAACAACTTGCTTCTACGCAGTGTTTTACTGCAAAGGGACACATCCAAGTTTTGATCAACGGGCTTGATTTTTCCATTTGATTCAGCTATGTCCGCCTCCCTTTTCTGATCAGGAAAAACAGCAGTAGCTATAATTATGCTACAATTCTTTTTAAAGCTTTGCTTTTCTGGAGACACTTTAATTTAGAAAAGTTTCTACCAGAAATAATTCGTTTGCGAAGTGATAGAACACTACACCTTTTGCGACACCAGATGGTCACAGTTCCTTACAAAACCCGAATAAGCGGCAGCAGTTTTGACATACAAAACTTCCTACTCCATCTTGCCTTGGATGCGCGAGCCTACTAGGCGTGTATTCAGTTATACCTTCTTGTCTACCTGGGACTTCAGCCGAGAGAAAAAGCAAACTACTTGAGCGAAGGCGAAGGGGGGGGGGAAAACAAAAACCCAACCCTCTGTCTGGCAACCCCCTCAGGGCCCTCTGCTTCGTTTGCGTACTGCCAATCAGCGGTCAGAAGAGGATGACGACGCCTGCTTGAGAGCCGAGGAGGGCGTGGAGATAGGTGTCGATAGGCGATTGAGTACGCCTGGCCGAGATTCTCCTTCGCAACCGGCGACTGTCCACCCGTGCCTGCTTGGAGCTAGGAGGTCGGCTAGCTGGCTGAGGGCTCGGTGCTCCATTGCTCCTCCCTGGGATGCCGCCGGGGCTGAGGGAGAAGCCGCGCACCGGGCGACGGAGCTGCGAGTGTGGATTGGGAGCGGGACGCCGAGCGAGCTCGTCCCAAGAGGCGGCCTTGGGATGGAGCAGCAGCAGCGCGCCTGCAGCCAGTGACCGGGAAGGGGGCGGGCCCCGTCAGCCGGGGCAAGGCTGTGGAGGACCGAGGAAGTGACGGGCTGAAGGGGCTTTGGTCGTAACTGACCCCGCCGTGGGGCGGCGCGAGAAGCAGCAGCAGCGGCGGCGGATGGAGCCCGCCGGGGAAGAAGGAGATTCTTGCTTGGAGCGGCTGAAGAATTCTCTACCGGGACCCGCGGACCTCGTTGGAGCGGCCAGCACTCTGGAGCGTATCCTGAGGGAATCGGTCTGTCAGCGGCAGGGCTGGCTCCGGGTCTACGGTAAGGGAAAAAGCCTTCCCGCCCCACACGCGCCTGCTTCCCTGCTCTCCCGTGCCTCTTTTAACTCACCTCTGCAGCCTCACCTTCCCATCCTCTTGTGTACTTATTCCGTGTTGCCTCCTTCCGTGCAAAAAAATGCCCTTCCTTCCTTCCCATCTCCCTCTCCTGTTGGAAGACAAAGCAAATAGGATGGATTCCCATCTCCCCGGCCGGGCTGGCTGGGGTCGCTCTTCCCCTCCCGCTGAGTTCTTTCCAGCTGGGGTGAAAGGGGATCGCTTCACCTGATTTCCTACCCTTTCCACGTACTCGCGATTCCATCTCTTCGTTCTGGAGCATGAGCAGGTACCTAGATCGCCAACTTCCCTTTCCAAGCCAGCCAGCTTAAAAATGTTGCAGTTAGAGCGTCTCTGCTCTGAAGGATTTTTTTTCCCAGGACTGTCTAGCTTTTTTAGTATCTGGCTGTAGCTGCTGGATGCAGCTGGAAGTAAAGCAGAAAACTGGTGCCACTTTCTGACACATCTTAACCAACTGCATAACCCCACCCTGGTTTCTCTATGCAATAGCCCTAGCATAGTGTTTTGTCTTTTTTGTTCGGGATACCTTAAAACATATTATTAAGGTGGCAAGATGTGTTTGCTTTTGGAACACCAGTGGGTCTTATTTGTTCGATTTGTGAATCATCTTTATTGCCCCGTTTTTTAAAGGGCTGCCATTTACTGAATTCTCGGCTTCCAACCCACTTTTTGGATACAGTTGCTTTATCATTCTGTGCAGTTGCAAAGTGCAGGTACCCTCATGGTTCTCTCTCCTTTTTACCCATATATTCACTTTGGCTTTGTTTGTTTATTTATTCAGGGCAGGAATCATGATAATTTCTAAATTCTGTAGTCTACTTTTGGACAAGTAGTGGCAGTTATCTCTGAAAATGCTGGTGTCTTGTAGCTTGCGATTGCAAACTTTGGGTTTGAATTCTGTTAGAAGAGTAACTGTCTTTGATATGAACACTTATTTTCTTTATCACGAAGTTAGCAGAAGAGGTATTTCTTCCTTTTGATACTTTGTTGATAACGTGTAGGTTTCACATTTTATACAGAATACAGAATAACAAAGTTAGAAGGGACTTTTGGAGGTTTTCTAGTCCAACCCTCCTATATCATTTTGGACAAATTGATGTCCAGTCTATTCTTAAATACCCCCAGTGATGGAACACCCACAACTTCTGGAGGCAAGCCACTGAAGTTTAATTTTGTACAGTATATGTTTTCTTGTATGTCACATGTTTGTTGTGCTGTATTTGTTGCATTTGTTTGGATGGGGATTGATTGCTGATCCAGGGTTTAAGATGGTGCCTCAATGCTCTGCTGCTGTTTATCAAAATGTAATGTGAATACTGTTTTAATAATATGTGTGATGACCACTTCTGCCATCATCTTCCTGCCTTTAAAAAGTCATTCATTTCTTTTCAGCATCGTGTTAATATCTCCCTTCTCACCTCTCAAGTTCAGAAGCACTATTGTTTATACTTGTCATTGGACAAGTATAGCTATGCCATTGGATCCAGCAGCAGGTGGAAATATTTGTTGAATGGGTAAAATTAATTTGTGTTTGAATTTCTTCTGGACAAGATAAAGCTTTTATTACTGATACTAATTTAAGGAAATTTCCATACTTGAACCTTCAACAGTTTGAAGGCATTCAAATTTGTCTTCATTTCTAATACTGAAAACAATAAGAGAAAATTACTATTCTGCCTCAAATTGCTGCAGCTGCAGCAATGAATTCTTCATTCTCTGCAAAAGAGAAGGAAAAGGAAAAAGAGGACTGACACTTTCCATCTCTCTTGTCAATTTCACTTTGTTCTGTTTGTTTGGCCTAAGTGAAGGGCAGCACCAGAACTGTTAAGTTGCCCTTAGATTCTTTTTTAGGATCTAAAGTTCAGGAATTGGAAAGAGGAATAAGGGAAGTAGTTTCTCCAATGGAAAATAGATCCACAGTATAATAAAATAAGTAATTAAAGCTAGCTTTACATCAAATTCAATATATAGCATTTAAGAGGAAAATAAATCAGTTTAGTTCTCTGGCTAATAGTGGGGAAACAATCCTGAAAATGATCTCAAACTAATTCCATTATTGTATAGCTTAACAGCATAATTGCTTAAAAAATGCCTTAGTAAGTTTAATAGAATTGACTTCAGATATGAATATAGGTTCATGTAATTTTTAAAAAGACTGGTAGGAATCATCATTTCAGTATATGCCAAAATGTTAAGATGCTGAAAATTATTAGCAAGATGCCCATTGTGCTAATTTTGAATAAATCAATTATTTGCTTGAAAACAATGTGAGATCCTTGAAAACATTATGATCTGAAATCCTATCAGTTTGGGATCTGTATTTAAACCCTGGTGTTTAGAAGAAATCAAAAACGGGACCATTTTCTTTTACCAATCTTGACCCACCCACCCACATGTACTGCTTCTCTGTAACTCTGCCTGCTTCTCCTCTGAAATAGGATCAGTCTCCTTTTTATTAACATTTCATAAACTGCTCAAAACAGAGTTATTTAGAATAATGTTTATGCTGTGATTATTTACTGGATTACTTTTGTTTATTTTGCATGCATATTTTCCATTTATACTGTGAATATTTTAATGAATTGGATGATGTTGTAAATTGCCAAGAGACATTTGACTATGATGGGCAACAGATTTAATCTATAAATATAAATGGGCAGAATATAAACCTCATTTTCTTCTCTTTCCAGATGTATTTTGGATTATTATTAATGACTTGCTTAAAGATATTGCCATTGTTCATCATGTGCTTTTGTACTTACTGATTTGCATTCATTTAGTATCTGTATTTATAGCAAAGGTTGTTGAGAGACTGGAAAAAGGATGTCAAATTCTTTAGTGATCTGGCTGATGTACAAGACTCAGTGTTATTTCCTATTTCTTTTTCAAGCGCTCCCTGGTATGTAACCTCCTAAAATAAATCTGTATCAGTATGCCTCGCCTTTTCCCATACACAGATTTTTATAGCCTCAGTTTGTTCTCTGTGATAAAAATGTATCATGATTCAGTCTTAAAACCAGCAATTTAAGATAGTGAATATTGCCTTTATTCCTGTTTTGTTCCAAAGTATGTCAGACTACACAGTCCTTTCTCTCTGAGGGAGCAATTCACTATTTATTTCCTTGTTTGTTATGCAAGGGAAGCTAATACACACATGTTTTGCTGAATACTAAAATAATACTGGACTTCCAGGCACTGCTGAAACATAAGCTTGGGCAGTTGCTGCCAAGTTAAACCCAGACAATAAGGGAGATGAAATGAGTAAGCTGGTAATATTTATTTGACTAGGTCTTATTACTATTAAAGTGTGGTATTATCATGTATACTGCTAGGCAGATTGCCATATCAAATAATTTGCAAAATGCCTGTTACTGCATTAGGTTAAAATTATCAGATATTGAAAATTGTACAAATTTAAAACAATTTCATTCTTATTCTTTTGATTTATAAAAAATATTGGGCTTTTTCATGAAAAAAAATGATGTTAATGGATTTAATTTTATTATTTTTATATGATTCAACAAATATTCTACAGATGCGTCAATTGGGAAGTGAAACCGGGTCCTGAGAACAAAAAGGTTAAGCAGCCTTAGGTTATGTTCTGGCTCAGTAGCATTGGTTATGGGTGCTCTTTTTTCATTTTCATACTTAATTTGCATGAGAAGCAGAAAGAGCCCATTACTAAGAATTCATAAGAAATAGAGCAAAGGCTGCTTTCTATCCCAAAACTGGTATTTCCATTATCTGGGATAGAGGTTTCCATTCTTTTTCCCTCCATAATCTGTACCTGAATCTGTGAAAATGCCTTTGATAGAACATGATTGGTGGTATTGACTATTTCCCTGAAAGAAGAAGAATAAGGGCGAGAAGAACCACAACTCTTTCTGTGGACTAGAATTAGGAAGCATTCAATGATCCCTTCCTGGTTTGTGGACAAGGAAATCCATGGCACTAAAAGTCCTGTGGGGTTCCTGTTGACATATTTGTCCGAAATGGTATAGGGCAGTGGTTATCAACCTGTGGGTCGGGACCCCATTTGGGGTCGAACAACCATTTCACGGGGGTCGCCAAACAAGGCTGTCTGCCATTTTTTCCTCCTTTGGCCACGCCCCTGGCACCCGGTGATGTATAAGTGGTTGGGGGTCACCACAACATGGGGAACTGTATTATGGGGTCACGGCATTAGAAAGGTTGAGAACCACTGGTATAGGGTTTTCTGCCTGAGCAGGGGGTTGGACTAGATGACCTTCAAGGTCCCTTCCAACTTTATCATTATCATCATTATCATATGGAAAGGAGTCATAGGAAAAAACAGCCTGGATATAAGTTATCAAAGGAACATCTCTGATAACTCTCATAGAAAAACCTAAGAAGCCATAAATTCCTGTTTATAATTATCTTATTATTATATGAATTCTTGCCCTTCCTCCCCAGCAGAATGGAATCACCCCTACCCTCCCATTCCAGTGTTCCAGAGCTTTCTATCTCTTGTTCAGTTATCAATGATAAAGAGGTTGCATTCCCCATACTTTGGGGAATCCATAGCAGGGTTTTGTTGCATTTGCTTTTTTCATGTTTTCTCTTGCTGTGAATTAAAATGATTGTCAGGCAATGAACTAGTTCACTTCATGAAGTTATAATTAGATCTGTGCTTTTGGAAAATTCAGTGTTATTTCTGAATAACCCCATATTCTACGACACAAACATTAGAAATATTAGCAGTTAAGTGCTGAATATTCCAAAATTAACTACCATGTAAGATGTTGATAAATCTAGGTGTCCTGCATATTGAAAGACTGTTAGTAGACAGCTCTAAAAATTGCTGATGTTCGGTTGTATATTCATATGTCTGTTGAGATTAAAATCTATAAAGATATAGTGCTCTTTATTTTTCCAGTATAATTGGCCACAGAATATCCAAAGAAACAAATAATTATTTGTAGTTTGTCCTAAAAGGAAAAATGCAGGATCCTCTTTGGTTTAAGTGAACAAAAGAAGTACATGATTGGATGGATCTGACTGTTTTAATATATAAATATGCATTTTATTTTGTTTTTTATTATACTATTGCATAATTGTGTGTTACTTGCATGGTATGCATTGTGGAGTGCTATAAAATGCTTTTTTATATATAAAAAAGAACGCAAAATCGAATTAGTTTAAGAAAAGAAAATAAGCATTATTAGCCTGGTCTTGTAGCCTGTGTTATCCAGAGTACACTGGAAAGAGCTGGGGAGGGTTCTTGTTTTTATCATAAATAATGCTGGAAGGGAAGCTTGATAAATTCTAAGTACATTTTTCTAACATTACAGCCAAGGGAGCCATTAATATAATGACTATTCACTGTTCAATATTTCCCATGCATTCATTCAGGTGCAGAGATAACACAGTAAAAACGTATTTTCCAGGAACTAAATTAGATACTTACTAGTATATAAAAGCCGTTAAATTTGAAATAAATGTTGGATCTTGGATCTCATTAACCTTGAGTGCTATTGCTCTAGGAACTGTATGCCACTTAGCATGAATCTCTAAGGAGCATTCAGGGACAGGAATGTGATGGATTTAGCAGTAATGCAACATTATCACCACTGAGACTATTGATAGTTCTATGCAAGGTGTAATGGCAGAGCTTCTGAGTTGTGATTAATGTTTGCATATTCAGGGAAGAAATCTAACTTGCCAGCAGTCTAGCATTACTGTTCAAAGCTGGCTCCTTCCTGGGAATGGGTATATGTAACATATGACAAAGGGTCTCACCTATGATGTATTTAGCAAGTGTCATGAACCACAAACCCTGGCTTATTTATCTTGGTTTAGAAAAGAACATAATAGGCAAATAAGCCATTGTTTGTTATGAAAAAGTAAATGGATGATCTGAAAACCTAATAAAGGTTACATGGAAACCTTTAAAAGATGTTGCTCTGTTTTCACAATACATTGACATTTAATCAACTGGTATTGAGAAAAGCTATCTTAAAATTTCATTTACCAACATAAAAAATCAAGGACACATGTGCAGATCATATTCTTTTAGATTCATATTAAACACACTTTTTAGTTACTTTCATAAAATTTCATACTCCAGGTGAGGGCTCAAAAGCTGATCTTGGCTATAACTAGTCATAATAACATTTAGAAGATTATTATTAATGTTCCTGTTGATCTGTATCTGATATTTTTATCATTCTTAACAAAAGTAGCAAAATTAAATAAATCTGAAGCTGATTCAAATGTGAGACTTTGAACTGAGCTCTTAGCTATGCAATACACACACACGCATATGCACTTGCACACTCATACCTATATATATACATACATACATACATACATACATACATACATACATACATACATACATACACATCACAGTTCATTTTGAATACATAGCGGAAAAAAGAGTCCTGAGAGTTAACAACGTTGATACTATATATTACAAAGCTATTACAGAATTTAGTTGTTTTGCTTTGGATAACACAAAGAAAAAGCAGTCATGGAGAGGATGTGTAGTGACAATACTGCAGACCCTAGTCAAGCAGCACTTAGATGCTATGTCCTGGATAGAAGAAAGTGAACTTCCAGTAATCTTTATCTTTTCTGCCATCCTACACAGCTTTCCTGACCGAAACAGTAATACTTCCAAACCACAGAGAAGTACAGTATGACAGGATGCTTTCAATTGTCCCTCTATAGAAAGTGTTAAGAATGGAGGAAAGAAGATGTGCTCTTGTCATACGACACAGAAAATGCCAGTTTCACCAGTGTCTCACTGTTGCATAATCAAGCTAACCTGCTTGTCGGCTGCACACCCAGAAACTCGATACTACTAACCACCTCCACAGCTGAATCTCTATACTTAGTATTGAGACTTTCTTGCCTTGGCACATATTTTTAACATGTGATAAAGAATTTTTAGATGCTATTATTGCTTATAACTCTTTTGTATCATTACCATTGTAGTGAAGATATGTGAAGATACTGTATTTCCCAAATGAGAAGTTAAAATTGTTTTATTTTACAATTAAGTATTTAAAAAGCAACGTGGTGGCTGGGTTAATCAGTAGTTCAACATACATAAACAAACATACATAAATCTTTAGTATAAATCTCAAGTTACAACATCAAATATTTCCTCTCTTTTTCCCTCAATATCTACTATCTTGTATTAGGCTAATATAGTTCTTATTATTATCAACTAAATAAAAACATCATTATTACATGTATCAATAATTTTTAGCTTATATATATCTTAATTGTGTTTACATTCAATCCTTATATACAATCAATGTCCTGTTATTTCTTTTTTTCCCAAGCTTTAATTTCCCATCAATATTCATGTTAACATTTGATTTTTATAATTTCCAAGCTTTAGGTAACCAAATTTTCTCTTATCTCAACTTCTTCTTTTTTCCTTTTTCATAACAAAATCTAATTTTCTAAATATACATCTTATCTATTTGAGTATAGTCTTGTTCTGTTTTCTAAAAGTTATCTATCCATATTAAACCATCTAATTAATAATATAGTATTGCCTTCAATAAATCAAAACTATTATATGTACTGTGTAGGTCAGGGCTTTTCAACCAGTGGTGGTACATTGGCACCTGGCAGGTGGTACGCGACCATCCTAGAAAAGTAGCGGGGGGAGGGGAATGAGCTGAACCGGTGGCAGCACCGCACAAGCCTGAGTGAGAGATGGCTGGAGCTTCAGGGCTGTCAGGGCTCAGCGGAAGCGCCAGGATCAGTGCCGCTTTCCGGCTGATTGGCGCTTCAGGGCTGTCAGGGCTCAGTGGAAGCTCCAGGATCAGAGCCAGGCTCCAGATGGAGTTCGGCGCTGATCCTGGTGCTTCTGCTGAGCCCTGAAGAAGCGCCGATCAGCTGGAATGTTGCAGCATCTCCAGGGTCTTGTGATTTACATTCAGATACTTTGAAACTGATTCATATTTATGACGGTCACAGTGTCCCAGGGTCATGTGAAGTGACCAAAACCTGCTGCAACCACCCAGCAGACAGGGGGAATAAAAACCAAACACCCCCCCCCCATCCCTGCTGCCAATCCTCAACAGAAATGCTCACAACAGTGAAAACCTCAGACAGGAGAAACCTCGGGTGCTGTCTTGCTCGGCTGTGGCTTGGGGGGCACTTTTTCAGTGCCATTGTAACTTCTAACAGTCACTAAGCAAACTGTTATAAGTCGAGGACTACCTGTACTACCTGTACTTTTTTCCTTTTTTTTTTTTTTTGGGGTCATCAAGTTTTTGACACCTTGCTAGGCGACTGGTGGTACTCGGATGTTGCCATATCCTAAAAGTGGTACAATGGGTGAAAAAGTTGAAAAGCCCTGGTCTAGGTTAACCAATAGATCAGTAATATTCATAATTTTTTTCTTGTGGATCTAATTTTTAAAACTTCAAATACCCCCTTTCTTTTTCTGGTAATATCTTTTATCTCATTAAGCAAACAAAATTCTTATTTTCAACTGATTTCCAAATATTTTAAATTAGATGACCAAAATTCCCCTTATCTCAACTTCTTCCTTTTTCCCTTTTCATACCAAAGTCTATTTATCTTGTTACACATCTTACCTATTCAATTATAGTGATACTTTATTTTCTAAAAATTATCTATTTTCCACCATATTCAACCCTCTAATTCCGTGGTGGTGAACATATGACACACATGCTACAGGTGGCATGCAAAGCCATCCTGTGGGCACGCGTGCCATTGCCCCAAAGGGACACGGGCCGGGCTGCTCCCCTCCCGCCTCTCCACATGCGCCAGTGCTTTTGCTCTCTTTCTCTCTGCACTGGGAGTCGGAGCAGCTGCAAGAGCTGGGCTGATCTGGGCTGGATGGTGGAGGCAGGGCTTCTTTTTTATCATACAATGCATGGAAAAGCGTTCAGCACCTTTTTTTGAACAGAAGCTGCCAGCACGAGTCCAGGTATGCCTACAGAGTGATTTTGCGGACCACCAGCAGCCCGATCCGGGCTCCGGAGGCCTGGAAAAAGCCTCTGCCACCCAGATCTATGGCTACAGAGCGATTTCGCGCCTCCCCATGGCCGATCCAAGCTCCGGAGGTTTTTTCCAAGCCTCTGGAGCCCGGATGCATGGCCGCAGAGCGATTTTGCAGCCCCCCCCCCAGCGGCCCAATCTGGGCTCCAGAGGCCTTTTCCAGGCCTCCGGAGCCCATATCCGTAGCTGCGGAGGCCTACTGGACTTTTTTTTTTTTTTTTGCCTTGTCTTGGTTGCACTGGGGTTCCAAGCAGGTGGCCATACCATTTGCTGAAAAAGGGGTGGGTGGGTCGTGCAAATCTGCAATACTTCATTTTAAGCTGTGTTACTGGAAGCCTTACATGTTTCATCAGTCCAGTTTACTCAACTAAGTATGTATATCCTTTTTTTTACTCTTTCTATCCAACATAGCCTTCTTCCATTCTTGTAACATGCTGTATCTCCATAGCATTTGCAAAATTATCTCCATAACGTTCCCTCTTTTGTGAATGCCCCATTATCTTAAACGTATTCCTCTTTCTCCTCCCTCCCTTCTTTTCATCTGTCACCAAATTTCCTTTTTGCACCTCTGTTCTTTTCATCCTATTTCATTTATCATCCATTCCCTTTTCATACCTGTATTTGTACACAAATAGCAACAGGTTGTCAACCATTTATGCAGGCTCAGACTTTATTGTCACAAAGTGTGTGCATGCATGAGCAAGCACACGTATGCTTTATTTTTATCTTGCATGGAAACATTTGTTGTTTCATCAGAGATTCAGGAAGACGCATAGCACCGTTTACAAGGATTGATGGGTAATTGCCCTTACTACACATATTTTTTCAACATATTATAGAAATCATGTATTGTGAACAACAACAAAAGAAAATGCCTGCATGTTTATGTGTGTTTTTGCATTCATCAGACACTACTGTAGCTTTTGTAATTTTCACCTATTTCTTCGCCTTCTCTAAAGACATTAACATTTTTGACAATGTGTATACATATCATGTCATTGGAATATGAAGCACAGTGCAATGCATTGTACACTTTATATGGATTCAGACAGTTTCACCTCAGGCCAAAGGAATAAACATCACACATGGTACACAAACAACCTTTCTTCCTTCATAGATTAACTGAACCCTAGTCAAGTCACACTGATATGTGTGCACACACATGTACACACAGAGAGAGAGAGAGAGAGAAAGACACATATAGAGACAGGCAGATACACACACACACACACACACACACACACACACACACACAGGGTATGTATGCATGTATATGTATAGGTGTATAGAGATATATGTATAGATATACATATGTATGTGTATGTATGTATGTATGTATATTATATATATATGACTCTGCCAGTAAACATAGAAATTCTACGGGACCAGTAACCACATATATCACTAGAAACTGAGCACAAAAGAGTATAAGAAATGAGCTTGGATGATGAGTCCTAAAATTCTCTACCTAGCAAATCTGAAAGGAAGAATCCAAGTTGGGAAAAGCTGGATAGCAATCGGACTTGGTGGAGGAAGACCTGCCATTTGTATGGCTGGTTCTTCAGGCCTTCTGGTTATCAGTGAGCAACTAGTTTTTGTAAAAAAAAAAAAAAAAATTGTACAGGTAGTTCTCTATTTACAATCACAGTTGAGCTCCAAATCTCTGTTGCTAAGCAAGACAGCTATTACAATGGGGCAAAAAAGTATTTAGTCAGCCACTAATTATGCAAGTTCTCCCACTTAAAAAGATGAGAGAGGCCTGTAATTGTCATCATAGGTAGACCTCAACTATGAGAGACAAAATGAGAAAACAAATCCAGACAATCACATTGTCTGATATGGAAAGAATTTATTTGCAAATTATGGTGGAAAATAAGTATTTGGTCAATATCAAAAATTCATCTCAATACTTTGTTATATATCCTTTGCTGGCAATGACAGAGGTCAAACATTTTCTGTAAGTCTTCACAAGGTTGGCACACACTGTTGCTGGTATGTTGGCCCATTCCTCCATGCAGATCTCCTCTAGAGCAATGATGTTTTGGGGCTGTCGCTGGGCAACACGGATTTTCAACTCCCTCCAAAGGTTTTCTATGGGGTTGAGATCTGGAGACTGGCTAGGCCACTCCAGGACCTTGAAATGCTTCTTACAAAGCCACTCCTTCATTGCCCGGGTGGTGTGTTTGGGATCATTGTCATGCTGAAAGACCCAGCCACGTTTCATCTTCAATGCCCTTGCTGATGGAAGGAGGTTTGCACTCAAAATCTCACGATACATGGCCCCATTCATTCTTTCCTGTGCACAGATCAGTCGTCCTGGTCCCTTTTCAGAGAAACAGCCCCAAAGCATGATGTTGCTACCCCCATGCTTCACAGTAGGTATGGTGTTCTTTGATGCAACTCAGCATTCCCTTTCCTCCAAACACGACAAGTTATGTTTCTACCAAACAGTTCTATTTTGGTTTCATCTTGACCATAGGACATTCTTCCAATCCTCTTCTGGATCATCTGAATGCTCTCTAGCAAACTTCAGACGGCCCCGGACATGTACTGGCTTAAGCAGGGGGACACGTCTGGCACTGCAGGATCTGAGTCCCTGGCGGCATAGTGTGTTACTGATGGTTGCCTTTGTTATGTTGGTCTCAGCTCTCTGCAGGTCATTCACTAAGTCCCCCCGTGTGGTTCTGGGATTTTTGCTCACCGTTCTTGTGATCATGTTGACCCCATGGGGTGAGATCTTGTGTGGAGCCCCAGATCGAGGGAGATTATCAGTGGTCTTGTATGTCTTCCATTTTCTAATTATTGCTCCCACAGTTGATTTCTTCACACCAAGCTGCTTGCCTATTGCAGATTCAGTCTTCCCAGCCTGGTGCAGGTCTACAATTTTGTTTCTGGTGTCCTTCAACAGCTCTTTGGTCTTCACCATAGTGGAGTTTGGAGTGTGACTGTTTGAGGTTGTGGACAGGTGTCTTTTATACTGATAACAAGTTCAAACAGGTGCCACTAATACAGGTAATGAGTGGAGGACAGAGGAGCCTCTTAAAGAAGAAGTTACAGGTCTGTGAGAGCCAGAAATCTTGCTTGTTTGTAGGTGACCAAATACTTATTTTCCACCATAATTTGCAAATAAATTCTTTCCAAATCAGACAATGTGATTGTCTGGATTTGTGTTCTCATTTTGTCTCTCATAGTTGAGGTCTACCTATGATAACAAATACAGGCTTCTGTCATCTTTTTAAGTGAGAGAACTTGCACAATTGGTGACTGACTAAATACTTTTTTGCCCCACTGTAAGTGAATTTTGCCCCATTTTACATCCTTTCTTGCCACTGTTGTTAAGTGAATCTGGTTTCCCCATTGATTTTACTTGTCAGAAGGTCGCAAAAGGTAATCACATGACCTTGGGACACTGCAACTGTGATAAATATAATGAGTGTCTGAATTTTGATCACATGACCCTGGGAGGCTGCAATGGTTGTAAGTATGAAAAATGGTAAGTCGTTTTTATTTTCAGTGCCATTGTAACTTTGAAGGGTCACTATGTGAACTCTTGTAAGTCAAGGACTAATTGTAGTAAGTTTCTTCTACAGTGAGCTACTCATCAGATTTATTGTCCCAAACGCCATTAGTCTTCCATGTCTGTTTTGCATCCAGTGGGCAAATGGGAAAATCATGTGGTATCTCTCAAAGAAGTGGATGTAGTTTTGTGATCTGATTACCAGATTCTGCATTAAGTATCATTCTTTTTTTTTATGCATGGCCCAATTTTCGCAACACATATTAATTGCCTGTTGTCCGTGAACATCCTGACTATCTGAGGCAACAGTAGTGCAGCTTTCTAGTTCATAGATGCACACATTCCATCTCCCAACTTTGCTCCGGATTAAAAACAAAATGCATCCAGTTAGTGAGAGCATTAACTCTTTTTGGTAATAATAATAATGATGATGATGATGATGATGATGCATATAAATATATGCATATAATGCATATAAAGTCAAAATTGAGAAGACAGCAACAGACAGTAAGTTCCGCCTATGCAAAGAATCTGAAAAAACAGTGGACCACCTGGTAATCTGTTGCAAGAAGATTGCACAGACTGACTACAAGCAGCGGCATGACAAAGTAGCAACAATTGTGCATTGGAAGATCTGCAAAAAATATCATTTGCCTGTAAGCAAAAACTGGTGGGATCATAAAATAGAGAAAGTCATAGAAAATGATAAAATTAAACTGCTCTGGGACTTCAGAATTCAAACAGACAAGCACCTGCAACATAACACCACAGACTTAACAATTGTCGATAGAAAGACAAAAAAGTCTGGATAGTGGATGTGGCAGTGCCTGGAGACAGCAGAATAGATGAGAAAGAACTGGAGAAGATAACAAAATACAAAGACCTACAAATAGAAATAGAAAGACTGTGGCAAAAGCAAGCAAGGGTAGTACCAATAGTCATAGGCTCCTTGGGTGCAATCCCAAAACAACTGGAGCACCACTTGAACGCCATTGGCATTGACAAATTTGCTATTAGTCAATTGCAAAAGGTGGCCTTACTAGGAACTGCTTCCATCCTGTGAAAATAACTGTAATACCATCAAACATCCACATCTGCCTATCCCAGGTCCTGGGTAAGGACTCGATAGGTAGACAAAATGCCAAATCCAATCTGAACATCTGACTGATTATGCGATGATCCATAATAATAATAATAACACTGCCACATCCACTATCCAGACTTTTTTGTCTTTCTTATCGACAATTGTTAAGTCTGGGGTGTTATGTTGCGGTGCTTGTCTGTTTGAATTCTGAAGTCCCAGAGCAGTTTAATTTTATCATTTTCTATGACTTTCTCTATTTTATGATCCCACCAGTTTTTGCTTACAGGCAAATGATATTTTTTGCAGATCTTCCAATGCACCATTGTTGCTACTTTGTCATGCCGCTGCTTGTAATCAGTCTGTGCACTCTTCTTGCAACAGCTTACCAAGTGGTCCACTGTTTCTTCAGCTTCTTTGCATAGACGGCACTTACTGTCTGTTGCTGTCTTCTCAATTTTGACTTTGTATGCATTTGTCCTTAAGGCTTGGTCTTGTGCAGCCAGAATTAGTCCCTCGGTCTCTTTCTTCAATTTTCCTGCTCTTAGCCATTGCCAGGTCTTGTTAATATCTGCTTTCCCAGCTATTTTTTTAATGTATTGGCCATGTAGTGCTTTGTCTTCCCATGCCTCTAGTCTGTTCTTCATTTGGTCTTTCTTGTAGGCTAGTTTGGTCTCTCCAGTAGTCAGTAAGCCTTCCTGATATACTAATTTCAGTGCATCTTCATCATTGTTCTTCAGATATTCTTCCAAAGCCATTTTTTTCTTCTTCAACCATTTGATGTACTTGTAGCATTCCACGCCCCCTGCGCCGGCCGAGGCATAGCTGGCAAGCGGCAGAGACGGAGCAGGCCGACCACCGGCTGGGCCACCAGCTGGCCCAGCCCAAGGGAGGTAAGGCACCCGCTGGGCCCCACGCGCGCCAGCAACCCTCCCTGTGCCCACCGGCCTCCAACCTCCCACCCCTGGCCCTCTTTTACTTACATTTTTAGTCGTTGCTCAGCAGGGAGGGGTGGAAACTTCCAGACAGCTCGCCTTCGCTGCAGACAACTTGCAGCATCGTTTGCAGAATGACTTTTGGCGGGTTCAGCAGGGCAGAGACAACCTGGACAATTCCTATTGGCTTTTGAAAGCCAATAGAATTAGACTCTATTCAAGAGAGTCTATTCTATTGGCTTTCAAAAGCCAATAGAATAAAAGGGAGTAGCACAGCTAAGGAAAAGGGGGGAAAATGGTGGACTGTGTTTTTTGGCAACCCCCGTGAAATGGTCGTTCGACCCCAAATGGGGTCGTGACCCACAGGTTGAGAACTGCTGATTTAAATCATCAAATAGTTCTCCCTCTATTATTATATACATTATTTGAAATAAGAAAGACCATTTAGTTGCAGTTTTTTTGGAAGAACTAGCCCATTTGTATTCATTTGATCGCCTCCCTATTACTTCAATTTCCCACGATTATCCTGATAGGTTTATCTTCCATTCAATCTGTTCTTCTCAAAATTCTTCTGAGTTAAAATTGTTTATTTTAATGGATTAAAGTACAATGACTACTTTTCATATCTTGGAAAATACCACATTCAGCCATTGAGAGTATAGCTTTCTTACACATGAAGTGAATTTTGTACAATCAGAAATGGAACTACTTTTAGAAACATCAACCACTAGCTATTTCTGTACAATGTTGCTTAATTGACTTGGTAACTAATGACATATCCTAAATTACTTTCTGGTTTTGCTGATACAGAGATTGTAATACTACTAGTCTCTGCTAAGCCAAGCATCTATCTTCTTAGAAAGAGACTGTGGGTTGATATCTCTATATTTTGCACTTTCAGAGCTAAGGAATCACCATTTTCTTTCTCTTACCCTCCATTTCACTGAATATGAGCTGCAAGCCTCACAGCTGTAATGTAATGTAATAGCTTAATATTTGAACTTTCTCATTTCTTCCTTCCTATTCCCATTCTAAGAATTCACTTGATGAATAATTCTGATAAATTTGAAAAATTGCTTTCTTTTTTTGTTTGTTTTAATTGGAGCTCGTAAAAAATCAACAGATTGGATTTTTTATTTTTTGATGGATTAAAAGATATGAATATTTTCTTACTATCTTGTAATTTTGAGTAAAAAGTACAGTTGTGGAAATAGAATTTCTCCTCTGCCCAGAAAAGAAAATTGACACCAAATGTCATGTATACTTTCAAAATGTGGGAAATATGAAAGTTTTAATGTAGGAATGAGGCAGCAATAAGATTTTTGATTGATTTAATCACTTTGAGAATCCAGTGTAACGTACATGTTCTGGCTACCTTGATGTAAATACTATTGCAGAATGAACAAAGTTATATTTCTATTTCTGACAAAAATGTGTTATGCAAGTACCCAGGAAATCCTTCCCACATAAAATAATTAATTAAATAAATCTTTTCTTCTCTTGTTAGGTTTGTAGAAATAAAATTGAGGGATAAAAGAATTCTCTGGCTTTAAAATGTCATTTTCTGTTAGATGATGATTATCCTCTGCTTTAACACTTAATGTAACCACCCATGCTCTTGTCAGTAGATAGATATATGAGATTTCTGGAGAATGTTCTGCCAGATTTTACTCTGTGTCTTTTGGATACAGAATTGCTTTCTATCTTCTTTCTCCCTTCCAAAACAACCCACAGTACATGATGTGGTTTTTTTAATTTCTAGCAGCAGCAAGCACGATTCATCTATATCTCAGTTAATAAAATTAATTTTTCACTGAAAATTAAATAAACGAAGCAATAGACATTCATAGAAATGCTAAGGGTTATAGAATGTATCTGTGGCTCAAGTGTCAGACTAGTTCTGTGTTCAAGTCCACTTCAGCCACAAATAGTCTCCCCTTATTTTGGGGGCAAATCAGAATGAGGAATGCTATGAATCCTGCCTATACCAAATCAGTTTTTGTGAATCATTACCTCTCAGAACAGAAGGTCTTAAACATAACATTTTTACATACTGTTCTTACAAAGAAATGTCATTAAATCTCCTCATCCCTCTATATCAACCCTTCTGACCTTGACCAGCAGTTTAACAAAATGAAAAAGGGTGGTGGGAACCCACATTTTTTTCTAATGAAATAATACAGCTTATTCAGATAGGTGGGCCAAGCCACAAACTATGTGAACATGTGAAAGGAATTTCCCATTGCTATGACTGACTTAATAATGATTCCACATTTTTGGCTCCTCAGATTAAGTAGAAAAACTAGTTTTCTTTATGCAAAGAAGAAGCAGCTCTTTATGATCCTAATGGGGGCATGAATTGAAAGGCCAGATTTGGAATCATATATTTCAGAAATGTATTTTGATTTTTGATTTTTTTAATTGGGTGTTATATAGCTATGTCAATCAGCGTGTCTGGCTAACACATCCTTGGACAAATTCTGCAGTAAAACAGTAAATGGGAGAGACTAATTTCAAGCCAAATGAATTGGTGTTAGCTAATGGAAATGTATTTAGGCAAAACAAATATTTGGCAAAGTTCGTTAAAACAGAGTTATGCTTTTTTGCTTTCATGCTTAAAGGACCAAGTTTTGAATAGGTTTTCATTTTGATTTAGAGGTAGAGAAATTTTACTTTCCCATTCCTATAAGACAGTGGTTCTCAACATGTGGGTCGGGACCCCATTTGGGGTCGAACGACCATTTCACGGGGGTCGCCAAACAACACAGTCCGCCATTTTTTCCCCTTTTCCTTAGCTGTGCTACTCCCTTTTATTCTATTGGCTTTTGAAAGCCAATAGAATAGACTCTCTTGAATAAAGTCTAATTCTATTGGCTTTCAAAAGCCAATAGGAATTGTCCAGGCTGTCTCTGCCCTGCTGAGCCCGTCAAAAGTCCCATTCTGCAAACAGTACTGCAAGTTGTCTGCAGTGAAGGCGAGCTGTCTGGAAGTTTCCACCCCTCCCTGCTGAGCAACTACTAAAAATGTAAGTAAAAGAGGGCCAGGGGTGGGAGGTGGGAGGCCGGCGGATGCAGAGAGGGTTGCTGGCGCGTGTGGGGCCCGGCGGGTGCCTTACCTCCCTTGGGCTGGGCCAGCTGGTGGCCCAGCCGTTGGTTGGCCTGTGCCATCTCTGCCGCTTGCCAGCTACGCCTCGGCCGGCGCAGGGGGTGGCACCACGCATGCGTGGTGCTCCCGGGCAGGGAAAGTCCTCGACTTACGACCAGTTGGGTAGTCCTCGACTTACGACCAGTTGGGGGTTGCGGCATTAAAAAGGTTGAGAACCACTGCTATAAGAGAACTTTCCTTCTGTTTGAGAACTGTAGCTTGATGTATATATAGTATGGCTGAATTTGATTTTTATTGTTTTTGATTACACAGTATTAATAAGTACAAAAATAATTAAACTTGTGTCTTTAAGAGGATACATGGTGATGAACAGTTGCATAATTACAAAGAATATTCCATAATAAAATAGGGGAGATTGAGTTCAACTTTGACAATGAATGTTCTCTTGTCTTGCATGTACTAACCAGAACATTGGACAGCATTTGGTATGATTTTCTTTTAAAATTTCAATAAAATAAATCACGTTTCATATTTACTTGTATTTCAGTTTCCTTTGAATTGCTGGGATTGTATATTATAGTAAGGAAGGAAGAATAACAGGAAAAAGTAAAATTGCGACTCAGTGATAACTTATGATATTCTGGAATTTTGATTACCTTTTATATAATAGCTTTATAGATTCACATAAAGTTGTCGTTTTTAACCATGATAGATTACTCATTAGATTAAATATGGCTTTAAAAGTTATGGGGGATCCTACACATGGCATATGTATTTATGGAAGTAAGATAACATCTAGAAATTAAATTTCTAGGTCCAGGATGAGATTAAACATAGACTGGTGCTGTGTGTATTGGGAGTTCTTTCAGTTTAGAATCTATTTTATCTATAATATTTCCTCTTTCAACAGTTACACACTCCTTGTGCACTCCTTCCTAATTTAGATATTTTTATAGTCCACAGTCTTTATTGAAATGTTCTTTAATGTAAATGACATGCATATTTTTTCTTTCAAAGAAAGGAAAAATATTTTCAGAGGGAACATGCTAAGATTGTTTGGGGATAGTTTAAAAGTCAATTGTTTCCTGTGTGGTTGCTTAAGGTGCTGTATATATAAATCACTGCAAGCAACAGGCATTTTGAAGGAATGGAAAATGCTTGAACTTTGTGTGTGTTCAGTTTGCTGACTGAATAAAAGTCACAGTGTCATGTAAAAAAAAAAAGTTTTGATTTTTTGTGCAAAATAGAATGTACAAGCAATATGACCACAAGGATGGATTATGGAGTTGAAGTTTTTGCGGGTACCAGGTTCAGTAGGATATAATATAAAGGGAGCTATTCAACAGCCATTTGTCTGAAATGGTATAGGGTTTCCTGCCTGAGAAGGGGGTTGGACTAGATGACCCCCAAGGTCCCTTCCAACTATTATTATTGTTGTTGTTGTTGTTGCAGTCAGCCAGATGTTCAGACTGGATTTGGCATTTTTGTCTACCTATCGAGTCCTTCCCAAGGACCTGGGATAGGCAGATGTGGATGTTTGATGGTATTACAGATATTGTCGCAGGATGGAAGCAGTTCCTAATAAGGCCGCCTTTTGCAATTGACTAATGGCGAATTTGTCAATGCCAATGGTGTTCAAGTGGTGCTCTAGTTGTTTTGGGATTATTATTATTATTATTAAACTTGCAAAATCCTTATAAGAGATAAATGAGGTGTTTTCTTATTTTGTGGATATTTTGTCTTGATCCCTGTTATAGGACTGTGTTAACTACATACTGCTAGATAATATTTGTAAAAGGAAAACTGATAGCATTCTTCTCTGTGTATCTTTCTTCTGTTCTCTATTCTTGTGTACTCCTCCAAAAAAATGTGCAAATAAAAGTCTTGCTATTGTTATATATAAAAACAAAGTCTCTATTTTCTTTCAATTTGCTTATCCATGATACTTAAAAAAAAGCTTCTTTCAATTTTACACCCGTTTTTAATATTTTCTGAATCAAAGTCATATATTTGATTCCAATACATTCTTACATGTACACCAGAGATGAAAAAGGTACCATATTTTCCGGTGTATAAGGCGACCCGGTGTATAAGACAACCCCCGACTTCGGCACCAATTTCCATGCCTAGAAAGTCGTCTTATCTGCCGGAAACTACCATAATTTCCGGCGTATAAGACGACTCGGTGTCTAAGACAACCCTTGACTTTGGCGCCGATTTCCGCACTTTAGAAAGTCGTCTTATACTCCGGAAAATATGGTACCCTCAAATTCATTACATTTGCAACCCTTATTTGATATTCCCACATACATCTTTGACAATTTTTCAAAAATTAAATAGCAGTGCTATATCATTTTATAAACTTTTTCTTTCAAATTATAATTTAATGAGAATTTCAACTCAGCAGTCCAGATATTTTCCCATTGTTCCAAAATGATATTATATCATGAAAGGAGAATATTTGTAGCTCAGGGTTGAAATAAGGGGTCCTTAATTGCTCTCGGAACTTGGTTGTTTTCTTGCAGATGCTTAACTACCCAAACTCTAGGTAACATCATCAATGCTAGTAAGGAGTGGGGTTTGGCCTCAGTTTCTACTGTATTCTGGTAGTGGCTTGCCCTGTCAGTGTTGGTGGGGGTTAGAGATACTTTTAATAAAATAATAATAATAATAATTTTTCCTCTGTCAACAATACTGAATAACTCAGGACATGGCTATCAAGCATCAAAAACATCTACCAGACTATCCCATCTCCTTTACATGGATGATCTGAAGCTGTATGGAAAAACATCATCTCAAATAGAATCGCTGCTCAACACTGTCCGTATATATAGCCAAGATATTGTTATGGAGTTTGGCTTGGACAAATGTGCCACACTTACTATCAAACAAGGAAAACTGAAGGAATCAAGATGCCCCACGAAAATAACGTTAAGAGTCTAGATGAGGAAGATTACTACAAATACTTAGGTACCCTTCAAGCTGACAACATCAAGCACACTGAAGTCAAGAAAAAGATTAGAGGTGAATACATCAAGAGAGTGAAGAAGATCTTAAAGTCCAAACTCAATGGAGGAAATACCATAAGGGCAATCAACACCTGGGCAATCCCAGTCATTAGGTACACAGATGGAATAGTGGACTGGACTCAAGCAGAACTAAAAGCAATGGATAGGCAGACCAGAAAAATAATGATAATGAATCATGCCCTTCATCCACGCAGTGACATTGATAGACTTTATCTACCAAGGCAAATAGGTGGGCGTGGAATGCTACAAGTACATCAGATGGTTGAAGAAGAAAAAGTGGCTTTGAAAGAATATCTGAAGAACAATGATGAAGATGCACTGAAATTAGTATATCAGGAAGGCTTACTAACTACTGGAGAGACCAAACTGGCCTACAAGAAAGATCAAATGAAGAACAGAATAGAGGCATGGGAAGACAAAGCACTACATGGCCAATACATTAAAAAAATAGCTGGGAAAGCAGATAATAACAAGACCTGGCAATGTCTAAGAGCAGGAAAATTGAAGAAAGAGACCGAGGGACTAATTCTGACTGCACAAGACCAAACCTTAAGGACAAATGCATATAAAGTCAAAATTGAGAAGACAGCAACAGACAGTAAGTGCCGTCTATGCAAAGAAGCTGAAGAAACAGTGGACCACCTGGTAAGCTGTTGCAAGAAGATTGCACAGACTAACTACAAGCAGCGGCATGACAAAGTAGCAACAATTGTGCATTGGAAGATCTGCAAAAAATATCATTTGCCTGTAAGCAAAAACTGGTGGGATCATAAAATAGAGAAAGTCATAGAAAATGATAAAATGAAACTGCTCTAGGACTTCAGAATTCAAACAGACAAGCACCTGCAACATAACACCCCAGACTTAACAATTGTCGATAAGAAAGACAAAAAAGTCTGGATAGTGGACGTGGCAGTGCCTGGAGACAGCAGAATAGAAGAGAAAGAACTGGAGAAGATAACAAAATACAAAGACCTACAAATAGAAATAGAAAGACTGTGGCAAAAGCAAGCAAGGGTAGTACCAATAGTCATAGGCTCCTTGGGTGCAATCCCAAAACAACTGGAGCACCACTTGAACACCATTGGCATTGACAAATTCGCTATTAGTCAATTGCAAAAGGCGCCTTACTAGGAACTGCTTCCATCCTGCGACGATATCTGTAATACCATCAAACATCCACATCTGCCTATCCCAGGTCCTGGGTAAGGACTCGATAGGTAGACAAAATGCCAAATCGAGTCTGAACATCTGGCTGACTGTGCGATGATCCATAATAATAATAAAGTTGGAAGGGACCTTGGAGGTCATCGAGTCCAACCCCCTGCTCAGGCAGGAAACCCTATACCATTTCGGAAAAATGGCTGTCCAGTCTCTTCTTAAAAACTTCCAGTATTGGAGCAATCACTGCTTCTGGAGGCAGGTTGTTCCACTGGTTAATTATTTTGTTGGGCTTTTTTACTGTTGGCTTGTTTGCTGTTCCTTCATTGAAGTATTGTTTACTTGATTGTTGATCTGATGTTAATCTTTGCTCAACTGGGTGCTGATTGCTGGTGGAGAGATGTTTTAGTCTTTTTGTTCCTTTTTTTGCTTTTTGCTTTTCTCTTTTGCATAGTATATAGATATTGTTTATGGCTATGTGTCTATTAATAGCTAATTTGTCAGAGTGCCAGGCTTCTAGAAATTCCCTAGATCACCATTGTGGTGTCTGCTAAGCAGGATGTCTAGGAAGGATAGTGAGTTGTTGTTTTCTTCTTTTCTGGTAAACTGGATTCTGCTGTTGATGGGTGTTCTCTAATTGGTCCTTTTTATTATGGTTAAGGTGTTGTCTACATATCTGATCCATATTTTTGCCTGTATTTATGGAGGTTCTATGGCTTCCCAATGTTACATAACAATTTCCGCTATAAGTCCTGAAAGCAGTGATCCCATAGGTGTGCATTTAATTTGCTGGTACGTTTGTCCATCAAATTGGAAGTATGTGGTTAGTCAGAGGCTTATGAGAGTCATAATCTTGGGTGTTTCAGTCTTCAGTTTAGACCAAGTCAAGTCCAAAAAACAATAGGGAATTTCTAGAAGCGTGGCACTCTAACAAATTAGCCATCAAAAGACACATAGACTAAATATTATCTATATGCTATGCAAAGGAAACACTCAACAAGCCAAAAAGGGAACAAAAATCAGCACCCAGATGAGTATAGATTAATTCCAGGATTAAACATCAGACCAACAATCAAGTAAACAATACCCCAATCAAGGAACTGCCAAACAATCCAACAGTAAACAGCCCAACAAAAGAATCTCTAAGACCACCCCCACCAACATTGTCAGGGAAACCACTAATAAACTGAGAGCAAACCCCACTAGTACTGATGATGTTACCCAATTTAGGAATGAAACATCTGCAAGAAAACAACCAAATGCAGAAAGCACCAAGGACCCCTCATATTATTATATCCAATGTTTTTGGCTATATAAATTGCAAAAACATAGGATATACTTTTGCAATAAGATGTTCATCATTAGTGCCTAAGTGCCTTTCAAAATTCTTTTTCTCTATCTACAAAAGCATATTTTTAACCAATTTTAATCTTTGTACTAACTGTGCATAAACAAACCTTTGACAAATATAAAACAAATATAATTGTTTTCCAGAATTGTTACAAGGACATTGCCAGCTTTCTTCAGTGGTATGGTATTCCTGGAAACTCAGGAGCAGCTATAGAGAAGCCTTGCCCTCATCTCTGGTGGGAACACTTCATATGGAGTGAGACATATAGCAGCTAGTTTTTATTGGATGTAGAGGGATTCAGAGCTAACATTGAAGAAGGAATGGAAGAAGAATTATGTGAACATCAGCCTAGCCTTGGAAGAATAGAGAGAGTGAGAATGAAATTTAATCCCACCTTGTGTGATAATCTACAGAGAGACAAGAATCCATTATATTAAAGAAGATGAGGCAGCAAAAGGAGCAAATCTGCTTATTCTCCTTCTAATAATATATTCTCTGATTACCTATCTCAAGAGTATGGGTTCTGCTATAACAGGCAATACCATCATCCATCCATCCATCCATCCATCCATCCATCCATTCATTCATTCATTTATTCATTCATTCATATTAGGCAAAACTTGGCTCAAAAACAGTACCTGTGAGAGGGACCTTGGAGTCCTAGTGGATGATCACTTAAACATGAGTCAGCAATGTGCGGCAGCAGCCAAAAAAGTTAATACAATCCTTGGTTGTATAAACAGAGGTACAGAATCAAAACCACGTGAAGTATTAGTACCACTTTATAAATCCTTAGTAAACCACACCTGGAATATTGCATCCAGTTTTGGTCACCACATTACAAAAAAGATGTTGAGATTTTGAAAAAAAAAATGCAAAGAAGAGCAACTAAGATGATTAAGGTTCTAGAGACAAAAACATGAAGAACAGTTGCAGGAATTTGGGGCCAGTCTAGAGAAAAAAAGGACTAGGGGAGACATGATAGCAGTATTCCAGTATTTGAGAGGCTGCCACATGGAGGAGGGGGTCAATTTATTTTCCAAAGCACTAGAAGGCAAGACAAGAAATTAATCAAGGAGAGAATAAAACTGGAATTAAGGAGAAATTTCCTAACAGTGAGGTCTTGCCCACTGTTAGGCTACCATTAATGCAATTTTATGGGAGGGATGTGAAAATAGACACTGGTTTCAAATGCCATGAAATCCTTTATGTACAACCATATATACTAATGCAATTTTTCAGTGAAACCGTTACATAACAGATTAGGCAACAAGTACAGTATAATCATTGATACCATTAAATGGAATGCCTAAACCAGGAATGTGGTAATTATGAGTTCTTTATACCTGTTTAGAATTAGCCTTGAACGCCAGTTCCCCCGACTGCCAAAAATGGACCTTGCCTAATGAGAATATAATAATACATTTTAGTACATGTGATGTCTCACTATGTAAAAAAATATGATGAACAAACTGCAAATAAAGAAATTAGAGTGACACCTTCAGAAGCCTGATAATCGTAAGATATTTCTGATCTCCCTGAAAACAAAAATGCAGCAGCAAATGACTTAACAAATGATTTCCTGCTTGCTAATGAGCAAGGAATACGAACTGCTATCTGCAATACAAAATAATGATTTATTAAAGCAATTTCCTGTTTCATGGTTCACTGGAAAAAAAGCTTGAGAGCTATTTTTTCATTGTACAAACTGAATGATAACACATAGCAGAATGTAAAGAATATGATAATAGCTAATAAGCTCATGCAGAGACTGCTTGATGTTTCAGGTACTGGTCAAGTTGTATAGAAAACTCATGTTTTCCCAAAATAATCCTCTGTGCATTGTCATTGGCAAAAGTGGGAGGACAAAAGGCAGACTTTAATCTATATATTTATTGCTTGTATGTATGTATGTATGTATGTATGTATGTGTGTATATATATATATATATATATATATATATATGATTGTATATAATATTCCATATTTGATATTTAAAGCTATATCAATATTCATACATACATTCAAATCAAGTAAGCTCCCCAAAATAACAGACATTATGTGCGTATGCTGACATACTTTGTGTTGCAATCTATTGATAGCGATACAGACAGATAGATATTTTGGATAATTATATTGGAGTATTTTTTATCATTTTTGGTGGCATTATCCAAGTAAATGGGTCTAAAGAGGCTAATGGGAATGCTCAAAAGGTTTAGCATAGATTTTTCTTTTACTGTTTTAAAAAATTGGGGGGCGGGGAATATTAAGCCAACCAGAGGTCTAATGCCCCTGTTTTATTCCTTAGGGGGGCTTTGAGGTCAAATTTTGATGGCATCTTGGATTTCATGACTACCCCCACCAAAATGGTTATGGTTCCTCACTTCTCCAGCATGATGACTGAAGAATCCACCAATGGGTTATTTCAGTCCTCCTGCCCAATCAGACCAAGTTGTCACGCCTCCTCATTATCTGGGACTTCCCAGTTTCATCTTGGTCTTTCGCCCATGAGGACGTGATAACTTGACTCTCCGTTCATTTGATATCAGGTCAAACTAGATATTAGAAAAACATTGGTGGATTCTTCTTTAGTTTGGGGGAATTAGTGGTGATTATACCCTTCTGGGAGATCTAGATCCTTGTTTCCCCATTCCCTCTAGGGCACAGCAATATTCCTCCTGTGGATGGGGTGGTGGTGGTGGCTCTGCCCTGAATTTGGCAGTCTGATAAGCTATTCCCAAATCATTACTTGGTAGGAGTGGGGGGGTAGTTTTTTCCTTTGTTACTTTTAGCAGGGAATTGATTTATTTCCACTCCCCTGGTAAGGCGCGTGTTGTTCTGGATAGTGGCCACCATTTTGAGGCCACGTGGCTTCTTCTCTAACTGGGCCTGGTTAGTGCTTTCATTGTGGCTGCCATTTTGGCTCCGCGGAGCCCAACTCTTTGCCGAAGGTTTCTTCGGCCGAAAATCAGCTGATTCAATACTTTTGAGTTTACGATGGGGGAATATTACTGAGTCTTTATTTGCTTCTTTTCTGGTTGCTGCTGAAGGAAACGAGGCTTCATTTCACAGCAGCGAGCCATTTCACACCTAACAGCTGCTAGGCGTGACTTGTTTATTGAAGTTTTATTCTCCAGAGCCAGTATTCAACAGAAAAGCCTCGAATTTCATTTTCTCTGTTTTAGTCATCTTCTGCTGGTGTTTCAAAAAAGCCATTTGCTCCAATTCCGCCCCCCCATCAGATTTTAGGGCGTCCGCCATTTTGAGGTGCATTTCCATAGGGAAATGCCTAGTTAACACACCCAGGACGCCATTTTGTGAGCGGGCTTAAATAACCCAACATAGGTTTGTCAAAAATAGATCATGCCAGACAAATCTTATTGCATTCTTTGACCAAGTGACAAAAGTAGTGGATCAGAGGAATGCTGTGGACATAATTTACTTGGACTTCAGTAAGGCATTTGATAAAGTAGATCACAACCTACTACTTGACAAGATAGAAAAATGTGGGGTAGACAGAACCACCACCAGATGGATCCGTAGCTGGCTGACCGGCCGTACTCAGCGAGTGGTCCTCAATGGAACTGCATCTATATGGAGGGAAGTGTGTAGTGGGGTGCCCCAGGGCTCTGTTCTGGGCCCAGTACTCTTCAACATCTTCATCAACGATTTGGATGAAGGGATAGATGGGGAACTCATCAAATTTGCAGACGACACCAAGCTGGCAGGAATAGCCAATACTCCAGAAGACAGGCTTAAGATACAGAAGCATCTGGACAGACTTGAACACTGGGCACTAACTAACAAAATGAAATTCAATGGTGAAAAAAGCAAGGTTCTACATTTAGGCAAGAAAAACCAAATGCACAACTACAGCATAGGTGGCACCATGCTCAACAGTAGTAACTGTGAGAGGGACCTTGGAGTCCTAGTAGACAATCACCTAAATATGAGCCAGCAGTGCGCTGCAGCTGCCAAAAAGGCCAACACAGTGCTAGGCTGCATTAACAGAGGGATAGAATCAAGATCACGTGAAGTATTAATACCACTCTTCAATGCCTTGGTAAGGCCACACTTGGAATACTGCATCCAGTTTTGGTCACCACGATGTAAAAAAGATGTTGAGACTCTAGAAAGAGTACAGAGAAGAGCAACAAAGATGATTAGGGGACTGGAGGCTAAAACATATAAGGAACGGTTGCGAGAATTGGGTATGTCTAGTTTAACGAAGAGAAGGACAAGGGGGGACATGATAGCAGTATTCCAATATCTCAGGGGCTGCCATAAAGAAGAGGGAATTAAGCTATTTTCCAAAGCACCTGAAGGCAGGACAAGAAGCAACGGGTGGAAACTAATCAAGGAGAGAAGCAACCTAGAACTAAGGAGAAACTTCCTGACAGTGAGAACAATTAATCAGTGGAACAGCCTGCCTCTAGAAGCAGTAAATGCTCCAACACTGGAAGTTTTTTTTTTATTGAAAGTTTTTGAATTTTACAAAGCAAATCCCTTCCCCAAACCCCCCACCCTCCCATACCCTCCCCCATCTCCCCAAACCTCCCATACCCTCCCTCAACCTTCCCAGAGCTGAGTACAGGCTTAATTAAAATTTTTCAAAGAAAATAAAAAATAAAAAAACTTAAAACACATATAAATCCTAAACAAATCTAAATACATTAAATTAAACAAAATATCTTCTCTAAAAGATAATAATTGCAAACATTAAACACACTCTAAACCTTTTCTAATATTGTACTTATATTATTATCCATCATTCTATAAAGAATCCCCAAAACACAAATTTAAACATTACTTTCTTTAAATATCTATACCTACAATATAAAATCTAATCTCCCTCTTTCTTTACTCTAGAACACAAAAATAAGCATATAAACATTCATTATACCATCAAAACTGGATACCCATTTAAATAATTAAACTAAATACTTATATTTAAACTTCTTATCTAAAATTTTCATTCAATCTCCATGATCTTCTCTCCTATCAAAAAAAGGACTTAAAAAACATATAAATCCTAAACAAATCTAAATACGTTTAATTAAACAAATTAACTTCTCTTAAAAAAAATAATAATAATATAAAAAATTATCCATCATTTTATAATATACTCTAAACTTTTTCATATCATACTTATATTATTACCCCAAAACACATATTTAAACATTACTTAAGACATTAAAATTCCCTTATACCTGTTTAAAACTTTACCAATAACAAATTCCTCCACAATAAACACATTCCTTCTCTTATCCATAAGTCTCTTAAAGGTAATTCCAAAAAGTTTGTAAATCTTACTTCTCCCACAATTCAATAGTCTTCTGAGTACTTAAACTAAGTACTTAAACTTAAACTTGTTTTCTAAAATTCATTCGATCTCCATAATCTTCTCTCCAATAGCCAGTTCCATCCACTATAAACACAATCCTTATCAGTCTCTCTTGTCCATAAACCTCGAAAAAAATGCTTTAAAATCTGCCCTTGAAGATAGCTCCAAAAAATTTGTGAGTCCTGGTTCTCCCACAAGCTCAGGAACCAATAGCTGTGAAGCTTCCTTAACCTCCTTCTTCTGTTGGTCTTTCTCTTTACGTTTATATGTTGCACGAGTTGTCCTCTGCTCTTTCATCTCGACTTGTTGAGGCCCCTCAGACTGAAATTTCCCCTTTTTAATTAATATAGGCTCTTCACACTGCAATTCTGCCCTTAAAGGTTGCTCCAAAAATTTTATAAATCCTGCTTCTCCCGCAGATTCAGGAACCGATACTTGTGAAACTTCCTTGACCTTCTTCTGTTGATCCTTTTCTTTACAATTGTATGTTACACAGGTTGTCTTCTGCTCCTCCATCTCTACTTGTTGAGGCCCCTCAAACTGAAGTTTCCCAATTTTCATAAATGTAAGCACTTCAGACTGCAATTCTGCCTTTTTATCTTCCAAAGCTTTAAACGTGGTAGGTGGCGATGAGCATACCCCCAGGACCGAAGTATAAAAGTCTTTTGCTTTAGAAACAGTATTAAGACTATAACGTATCCCCAGGTAACTCACCACCATTCCAGTCGGAACGTCCCATCTAAACAAAATTTGTCTCTTTTTAAGTTCGTCTGCTAAAAAAGCAAACTCCTTTCTTCTTCTTAAAATTTTAGATGGGATCTCCTTTAAAATTATAACATCTTGTGAAGCAATTTGAAACCTCTTCTTATAAAAAGCTTGTATAATTTCATTGCGCAGAGATCTTTTCCCAAAGTAAATTACCACATCTCTTGGCAAATTCTTTTGCTCTGCCACCACAGAGTTAACTCTAAATGTCTGTTCCATTTCACTAAGTATTTCCTCTTTTTCTCTATTCAAAATCACAGCAAAGTCCTTTGCAACCATTTCTCTCAGATCTCCTTGCACAGACTCTGATTCTTAAGGCATATTCCATTTGTTTATATTGAAGCATAAGAATTTCATCTTGAAAATTTTTCATCTCTTTTTCCATACTTTCAAATTTTCCCTCCATCAATTCAAGAACAGAGGCAACACCTTTTAAAGCCAAAACTATCTCTTGCCTCAAAGTCTTATTGTTTTCCTCTAAAATCTCTTTCATTTCTCCCCTAATTTGAAGTACAACGTCTCCCATCATATCTTGCAAATCCTTCACCATTGTTGACTGTGCCAAGGAAGAAGGTGAAGCTATTAATTTAGGTTGTTGCTCTGATGATAACACCGAAGAAGAAGCCACTTTAGGAGCTGTAGGGATTACTGGACGCTTTGGAGCCATCTTAAAAAAATCTTTACTCCTTCTTGGAAATTGCAAAAATTAAGCAAAGGAAAAAAAAAGAAATTAACTCCATAAAATAAAATAAAAATCCTTCAAAAGGAGATCATTATAATAAAGAGAAAGGAGTTCAAAAAAAAGAAAAAAGAGAAAGAAGAAAAAAATAATTAAATAGAAAAAATCCATTCCATTTTTTAAAAATACAAAAAATACAAGAAACAAAAAAATTAAACAAAAATAATAATACTAACACTCCATTCCAATCATTAAAAAAAAACAAAAAAAAAAAAAGGAAAAAGAGAAAGGGAAAAAAGAAACACCAAGAAGCCTGCCGGTCAGCATTCTACCTTCCGAAAAAAAAAAAAAACCACTGAGAGGCTTGCCGATCGCCATATTACTTTCCCTTTCAACAAAGGGAAAAAAAATAAAAAGAGGGAATATAAAAGTAAAAATAAATCTTTAGACTTAAAATCCAAATAAAATCAAAGAAAGCAAAAACTAAATCCTCTACTCAGCTCTGTCCGCTTCTAAAAAAAACTCACCAGTTAACTTTAATCGCGGAGGTGGTTGCAGCGGCTTGTTTTGTCCCTAGGGACAAAAGCAGCTGGGTAGCGGAGACAGTCTGAACTCCGTGGGAGCACTCCTTTCGCCCCCCCAAAAAAACTTTGGGGGAGCATAAGAGGCTCTACCACTATTCAGACAACTCTCTACCCCCCCCTTTGCCCGGGAGGGGTTTTTTGAACCGCTGAACAGCTGATGTCCGCTGTTCATAGCGATTCAAACACTTACCCAGGAGGACGGCTACAAAGTAGCCACCATTGCACGTGCAGATCCACCGGAAGTCAACACTGGAAGTTTTTAAGAAGAGACTGGACAGCCACTTGTCCGAAATGGTGTAGGGTTTCCTGCCCGAGCAGGGGGTTGGACTAGATGACCTCCAAGGTCCCTTCCAACTTTACTAGTATTACTATTACTAATCCCTGCAGCTCATTCTGTTCTATATAGTCATAACTGGTTTATTTACATATATATATACATATATACATTTTGATTTAGCTCTATATTAACTGTCATTAAGCTTAAGTGTTTCAGGACCAATTATTCCAGTTGAAGACATCAAATCTCTACAGCAGTGTAGAATCCTTGTGGAAGCAATGGTCCTTCAGGCCTTGCTCGCCACAGTGACTCCCACTGCCCCTGAATATTTTTGAGGAATAATAGGGGGCAGGGAATTTGTAGAAGTTCATCTACAGGCATGGCAAACAGGGGATTAGCGTCCTGATCAGAGGAAGGCTGAGGGATTGGAACTGGATTGGAGGGAAGCTTGCCCGCTGTACAGGCTCTGCGCAGCAATGAAGGAAATAGCGAAGCGTTAAAGAGCTCCGCCATGGGCTGAGATTCATGGGTAGGTTCCTCACAATCTGACCAACTGTCCCTACCTCCCTCATAGTCCAAAACGTTGGAAGAGTCGGATTCAGGAGAATGGGATGGGGAAACCATACCTGTATTCGGCCAAGCACTCAGCCCGAGCAATGGCTTCCAGCATAGTCGCTAGGAGGATTCTATGGCTCAAAAACTGGATGGCTGAGAGCAAACATAAGTGGCGTGCGGCCATTTCCCCCTTCACGGGTGGCAGATTATTTGGGGAGGCCCTAACGCCATATCTCATCGAAAACAAGCAAAAACAAAAGGGTATTTCTCATTTGGCAAGGAGAACTAACAGACGCTTCCTCCCTTACAGTCACTGGCAGTCCTTTTGGACTGGGACCGCGACGGAGTCTACACAACCATACCGACCCCCAGCCTCTAAGAATGAGCACTCCTTTGACAGGGCAGGCTATAGAGACAGGACCCGGTACCAACCCCAAAACAAACATTCCTTTCGTGGCAGAGGGGGTCTCCCCTTCCATTGCACCAAGTGACTCAAAGGGGACTCCCCCCCATTGGCGGCAGACTTATTCTCTTTATCCGCCAATGGGAAAACACGACCACAGACTCCTGGGTTCTGCGCACCATAACAGAAGGCCTGTCCCTGGAGTTCAAATCCATGCCAGTAGATTATTTCGTGTCTTGCCCAGCCATGAGAAACTCTATAAAAAGAGGGCTCATGGAAGACGCCATCCAACACTTACTCACCATCAAGGCTATAGAGGAGGTCCCCCTGAATCAGGCGGGACTGGGGTGTTACTCCATTCTATTTGTAGTCCCAAAATCCTCAGGGGGATGGAGGGCAATCCTCAATCTCGATCTCAAGGGACTGAACCTCCACCTTCAATACCGGAGGTTCAAAATGCAGACGTTGCATTCCATCTTAACCAGCATAAGACGGGGGGAATCTATTGACTTCAATAGATCTAAAGGAGGCATACCGGACCATCGCAGGTATCTGCGATTCTGCTACCTCAACCACCACTTTCAATACTGGGCTCTACCATTCGGCCTCTCCTAAGCTCCCAGGGTCTTTACCAAAATCCTGGCAGTGCTGGCAGCTCATTTAAGGTTAGTCCCTGTACGGGTCCAGTGCTATTTGGATGACATCCTGATCCAGTCCCTGTCAGTTTCAACTGCCCAGTTGGATTTGGCCCTCACATAAGGACCCTACAGAACCACGGGTTCTTGATAAATTTCAAAAAGAGCCAGTTGACTCCCTCAATCCGCCTGTTACATCTGGGCACGGTGATAGACACGGAAGTTTGTCATGTGTACCTATCAGAGGAGCGGCGCAGGAGTATCAGTGACCTGGCACTCAGGGTGCGCAGAAGCAGGACTGTATCATTGGCCACACTTTCTCAACTCCTGGGGAAGTTAATATCATGTATAGCCATAGTGCCGTGGGCCCAGTTACACGCACGGGACCTTCAGTGGTTCCTGCTCCCGTACCAGCGACAGCACACCAGTACATCCAACCAGTTGGTGCATGTTCCTCATCAGGTGCGTCGCTCTCTCAGGTGGTGGGCATCATTGGCCATTCACAAGGGGACTCTATTCAAAGAGCCCGATCGAGTCAGGGTGACCAAGGACGCAAGTCTCTTTGGTTGGGGTGCACATCTCCAATCCCAGATGGCTCAGGGTCAGTGGTCACAGACAGATCTCAGGCACAGCATAAATTGGTTGGAACTCAGAGCGATCCACCTAGCTCTCAAACACTTCCACACAGTAGTCAGGTGGCAACTTGTGCTGGTCCTGACGGACAACGTGGCTGCAAAAGCTCACATAAATTGGCAAGGGGGCACCCGGTCCAAGTCCCTCATGACAGAGGCTCGAGCATTGGGTTCCTGGGCAGAGAAACATTTGCTCTCTATCAGGGCCGAGCATATCTCGGGGGAGGCAAATCGGCAGGCAGACTTCCTCAGCAGGTCGATAGTGGACCATTCGGAGTTGAGGTTACATCCAGATATCTTCAAGGAGATCTCGGACAGATATGGTCGTCCGATAGTGGACCTGTTTGCCTCGCCGGGTAACACCCAGCTGCCCAGATTCTTTACTTGGTTCCCCTCTCGGGGAGCAGAGGGGGCAGATGCCCTATGCAGCTGGTGGCCGCAAGACCTATTGTACGCTTTTCCCCCACTGTCTCTGCTTCCTGCAGTCATCAGGAAGGTCCTGGAGGAGCAGGCGGAAGTAATCTTTATTGCCTCTCACTGGCCCAGAAGACCGTGGTTCGCAGACCTGGTGAGCCTCTCAGCCTCAGCCCCATGGAGGATTCCGGACAACCGAGTACGGCTGACGCAGGGGGATCTTCAGCATCCAGACCCTCAATGGCTTCAATTGACCACCTGGCACTTGAACCCTGCACCCTGACCAGGGAATTTTATTTGGTGGAGGTAATCGATATGATCCAGGCTGTCAGGAGGCCGGCGGCTAACCACATCTACGACCATATGTGGAGGAATTTCTGTCTCTGGTGCGACAAGAATCACGTGAGTCTGTCACAAGTGACCATTCCCAAGGTATTAGAATATCTAATGGAGGGCGTCAAGAAGGGGTTGGCGCCCAACACTATTCGCAGACAGCTAGTGGCTCTTTCCTCTGTACTATCATGGGACTCCTCGGAATCCTTGTCTAGAACCCTACCATCCGGTCCTTCCTCAAGGGAGTCACTAATAGCAGACCCCCTGTGGTTCATAGGTATCCCTCTTGGGATCTACCCCGGATTCTATAGGCACTAACCTCTCCACCCTTTGAACCACTCAGAACTTGTTCACTATGGTACCTGTCACTCAAGGTTTCCTTCCTGATTGCAATTACTTCAGCTAGGTGCATATCAGAATTGGCTGCCTTATCGATCAGAAAGGACCTGTGCTCCCTTCATGAGGACAGGGTGGTTCTCTGGCTAGACCCTTCATTTATTCCAAAAATAAATACAGTATTCCCTAGAGCACAAGAGGTCATTCTTCCTGATTTCTGTCCTCACTCGTCACATGATTTGGAACAGCAATGGCACACCCTTGATGTAAGGAGAGCCTTACGCTGTTATATCAAGTGCCTTTCCATAATCGGAAGCCCCGTTTGTGTCCTTTCAGCCTTCCTCAATGGGTCAGAAGGTGTCAGCTTCCACCATAGGCAGGTGGATCAGGGCTTGTATCGCAAGTGCATACGTCTCACTTGCCCTGCCAGTTCCTCTTCATTTGACGGCTCACTCTACCCACAGTGCTGCCACAACTGCGGCATGGGCAACCCAGGCTTCCATTGAAGACATTTGTAGGGTGGCGACATGGTCTTCGCCATCACCTTTCATTAGACATTACTGTTTGGACAAATTTGCATCGGCCGAAGCCACTTTCGGTAGACGTATTTTACAACAAGTAGTCACACCATCTGGAGGACCGGCCCCAACTGACTCCCACCCTTAGGGACTCCGGGAGCTTTGGTACGTCCCATTGGTGGATTCTTCAGTCATCATGCTGGAGAAGGAGCGTTGGCTTACCTGAATGACTTTTCTCAGCTTGATGATAAGAATCCATGCCCTCCCTTTTAGAAGTCATTCAGGTCCAGATTGGGCACTCGTTATTGTAGGTTTTTTTCCTAATACCTGCTTGAAAGTCATCACGTCGAACTGTTGTCATTGGCTACGCCGTTGATGAAACTGGGAAGTCCCAGATAATGAGGAGGTGTGACAACTTGACAACTTGGTCTGATTGGGCAGGAGGACTGAAATAACCCATTGGTGGATTTTCATCATCATGCTAAGAAAAGGCGTTCAGGTAAGCCAACGCTCCTTCTCTCCTAGAAACATTGGTGAAAAAAACTATGGTGACAACAGGTGTGTGTGTGTGTGTGTGTGTGATTGTCTGCTTCAATGGATAGACATATTGAAAGGATGTTAATGAAGGTATTGCAGATGTGAAACAAATCTTGCTATATACAAAAATAGTGGAATCTGAAAAACTGGATTAAAAGAACCAGAGAGAAGGAATTTAAAGTGGAAATGCAAGTTGACAGGTCAAGAGAATGAACTGGATAAGGTCTTTGCTGGATATGCAAAAGAAGCAGGCTGATCTGGATAATGTCTTTTTATTGGATTTACAAAAGAGGTTTGTTGAAGTCTCAAAGAAGCCTAAGCAATGGGGCAAAGAAGACTTGAAGAAACATTAACTGTTTGAATGAACTAGAGATATTCAGAGGTAAAAGGGAGGAATATAAATTTAGTCTATTTGATCAAGACATGCTTTCATGAAATTCTGGCAACATTTTATGGACATTTTGCTGACACCAGGATTGAAAAGTTGATGTCTTGTGGATTTGCTTATATATATAGGTTTTCAAAAGAATAAGATATCTGTTTGTAACCTTAAAGTGGCAGAATTGCAAAATTTGTTTATACTGTACAGTACTTGTTGCACAGGTAGGCCTTGACTTACAATTGAACCCCAAATTTTCATTGCTAAACAAGACAGTTGTTAAATGAGTTCGGCCCCATTTGCCGCAGTTGTTAAATGAATCAGTGCAGTTGTTAAGTGAATCATGAGATTGTTAAGTGAATCTGGTTTCACCCATTGACATTGCTTGTCAGATGCCAGTTGCAAAGGTTACAAATGGTGATCACATGACCCTGTGATCATGCCAAGTGCCTGAATTTTGATCATGTAACCATGGGTAAGTGTGAAAACCATTAATTACTCATTTTTTTCAGTACCATTATAACTTTGAACAGTCACTAAATGAATGTTGTAAGTCAAGGACTACCTGTAATGAAAATTGGAAGTCATTTCTTTATATATTTCTTTTTCTTTATTTCCTTTATTTCATTCTTTTCTTTTTTCTTGTTCTTTTTAAACTTGTTTTCTTTGCACTTTTTAATCTGCCTTTTGTTTTCCTTTCTCTGCATTTAGTTTGTCTTAGTTTTTAATTATTGTAATACATATATGTATATATGCACATATGTTTTAGGTCTCTTTCATGGACACTTTTTATCAAGTGGGATCCATTCTATGACTGCCTTGGTTCACCTGCCATCAGTTCTTTTTGCTATGTGACCAGCCCATTTCCATTTCATGAAATTTTCATGAAAGAGATCTAAAACAAGATGGATTGATGACATCAGCAAGTATTGCGGGCCCAATTGGCAAAACAAAAGCTCAGGACTGTATTAAGTGGAAACATGTGGAAGAGGCCTTCACCCTGCTCTAGAAAGACAATGGTTAGAATGATGATGATGATGAGGAGGAGGATGAGGAGGAGGATGAACATATGTATATATACATATGTATGTATGTACAGTATATTTGTGCTATAGCTGTTATAAAATCCAGCTAGGTATGATTGGCTGAATATCATGATCACATTGAGAAGTGTGATCCTTAATAACAGATTGGATATATGACTACAAAGGTCACAGTCACTGCTTCCTTTAGCCGTGGCCCCTCTTTTGAATTCTTCCCCCCACACACACACACAGACACAAGTGTTCAGTTGGATAAAAAACCCTTGGTAGGAAAATAATTAGATTGTGTGTTTAAACACAAGCATCCTTTCTACTCAAACATGCAGTTAACCCAATCACCAGCTGCCATTGACTTGACCATAATGGAGAAAATGAGATAGTCCCTTGCTGAAAAGGAATGTTTCACTATCTAAGTGCTAAAATGGTGATTAAAGTGCTTTTGGGGCTTTGGACAGTTTGCTGGTATTAACAGGGCTAAATCCAATCTTGGTATAAATACCTGGCATTTGGTGGGGGGAAATAAATTGATTGATTTATCAAGCTAATCATTTTACTTTGTTACCCTACAATGCTGATAAAAAATGTAATATTTATTTTCATTTGAGGACGGGGAGGTTCCAATAAATTTAACAACTTAAAGTGATCATACAGTGGTAATGATTTTTTTAAAAAAACACAAGTCTGATATCTATGATTCAGTCTACTATTTCTTAATTTACATTAGTATTATGTCAATTCAAAGATCTTACTTGTTCCCAAATATTTGTATTCTGTAAAAGACATTTTGGTAGATCACAGGATAGAGAAGAAGTTAATAGCCTTTCTTTTTGACCCTTTATTATATAGTTGATAATTGTAAACAAGGACATTTTGAAACTGATGCTATATGTAATATCACATTTAATTTACTCTGAGAATGGCTTCATAAAGATTTTGTTTAATATAGTTGAACTTTTTATTTTTGTCCTGGACATGATAATATATTGAAAATAATGATTGTGGTAGTATAATGTTTATTTTTAAAGTAGACCACATTTTAAAAATCTGATATTTCATGGAAATGCTTTTCTGTATTGTATTTCAGACAATGACATGGCAGAGATTATCCAGGCAGAGATATTTTCACAAACTTGGCATGACATCTTAAAACATTTGCAATTTGGCACTGATAGATAACACACTTAAATTGAACTCAGTTCTCCTGCAGAGTTGATAGATTGCAGGTTTTTGTTTTGCTTTCTGTAGTGTTAGGCATTTTTTTAAAATCTTCATGAAAGCTATATAGAATAAGAAAAAAATAGGTAAAAAGAAACTGAGGTTTATCCTCAGTGGTAATTCAGTGGACTTGCAATAGTGCTCTGGGAATAGAAGTTTGTTTTTTGGGTTCCTTGATTGTTTGAACAAGGTGGAACTCTTCTCAGACATATTTAATAGGCCAGTAATGCAAATGCCTAGCATGATGCTGATCAGTTTCTCTTAAAAGACTTCCCTCAAAGAAATGCATCTGACAATTGCAAATACGTTTCTTTCTCACTGTGTTTGCTTATGAGTCAGCAAATAGTTGGTAGGTCCCCTTGTGAATTATTAGCAAGACAGAAGACTGGGAAATCCTCAGGCTGCCTAGCAACTTATCACCCAATCAGGGTACAATGCTGATGACAAATGATATAAAATGTTAAACAGTTTTATGTGCTAGAGCAGCATAAGGCTACTTTTAACAGATACCCTAAGTCTCTTCAGTTTGTTAGCTTTTCATACTTACTGAGCAGAATTTTGCTTTCCACATTTATAAAAATACAGTGGAACATTTATGATGTACAAATAAAATCTGTGAATTCAAGTTTGCAGTTGTTGTGGGTACTTCTATAAATGTGTAGAAATGTTTCCTGGTGAAGAGCAGTCACTAACATTTCTTGAAAAGTGTGATAAGATATTGATCAGTGTATTTTCCCTAAAATTAATACATCCTCTTCAAACATTTATTTATGAAGGATTCAGTTACTATAGTTCTTCTTGAAATGGCAAGGGAAACTAAAGGAATTTAGAGCTGACTTTGAGGAAGGAAGAAACAAACACTTAAGGAGTGACTTGGAGAAGAGATCAGATGGTCCAGATGGAGAAGGATGTGTGAGAAACTCAAAATAACTCCACCTTGATTTTGTTTAGGATGAGATGGAACAGAGAAAAACTTGGACAAGTTTTTCAAGATTCTGTTATTATACCCTATAACAACTAAGTAGCATGCTTAAGAATTCCTTCAGTGTCTCTTGAGCTGAGAGGAACCACTTAAAAGAATACGGATGTGCTAGGATGACAATTATAGAAAATATGAAGGAAGGTTTATGACCAGTCCAACAAACAAAGGTCCAGTAATGCTGTGTGTCTGTGTGTATGTATGTGTCAGGAGTTATCATTAGCAGAGCAATTAAGAGTTGAGAGATGGGCTGGGTCCACTGCATGCAGCATCCCCAACACAGTATCCATAATGTTCTAGATGACCAGCCATCCATTGCACAACTACCCCCAAGACAAGCTGAACTTAAGGCAAGTCAGAAAATTAGAAAAAAAAAGAAAATACTGCCCCCACTCCCTGTCCATGCTTATTCTGCTGTTGTTGTTAATGCTTATATCTGATCATAACGCCTGCTATACAAATAAAATCTATTTTAAAAAGCGCAAAGGCTAGTCTGTTCTGAACAGCCTCCATGAAAAGTCTGTTCCTATCCTAAAGCTCGACGAGGTTCATGAACCAATCACTGCTAGTCCTAATATAGAGTATGCAATGTAGTGTAACTACACAAGAGAAGGTAATCCGAGAGTTGTTCTCACTAGGAGAAGAAGAAAGTCTAAATAGCTCTGGTGGCAAGCTACTGCCAACCTCTCTGACCTTATTAAAACAGTTCCCCTGTAATTTTATATTTGCAGACAAAATTGCTCATATCCCTTCCGAATTAGATTTCATATTGATTGTGGAATCTGTAAGTGTACCTTAGGTTGATTTTGTTTTTGTGGATATATTCTGAGTGGTTTAACCTAAGGATTTGAGCATGGTATATGGGAGTTCAGCACTTGCACTTTTTTATCCTTGTCCATTCAGATGAATTAAAATGGATTTCTGGATTATCCTGCTTTTGCCTTAAAACTCATTTAGAATACCCTATGTAGCTCATTTCAGCTAACTTTTTGCAGGTAGCTTAGTAAACAGTATTCCTAAATGTGCCATTCAGTTGCATCTATTCTTAATGATTAATGCTTTTCTTTATTTTTTAACCGATAGATTGACTTTTGCTTTGGAAATGTAGGTTTGTGACTTTTGTAATACAAGTTACTTCTAATGTATTTTAACATTAACTCATGTGGCATGAACTGAGATTCATTGGAATAGAACAGAACAGGTGTTACTGATTGATTGTGGAATAAAATCAGCTGTATGTCAAATAAGTTGCTTCCAAATCAGGCTTTGGAATGTTCTGGTTCATTCATAGAATGTAAGGTACTACAGGATCCTGACATCATAGTTTCCTATGTTTTCCTAACATTTTTTTAATCTTTTTCTCTACCAGGAAGGATGGAATTGCTGTATAATGGTCTAAAACATAGACATCTTTAAATAGAATATATAGCGACATTTTTTAATTGGTATAGAGAATAGTTTTTAATTATCTCAAGCTGTTGTGCTACTTGTATTGACTAGCTAGATCTCGATAGAAAGTGATCTCTTCATTTTTGTACTGACAAAATAATTTCATTTTACTATTGCTTGTATCTTTACTGAAATTAAACTGTAAAGCTCATATGCTGTTTAGTGTTTTTTGCAATTACATTGTATACTTTTACAGAAGATTCCATATTTGGTAGATTTACAACACCCAGAAACAAAATATATAACAAAAAATAATAAAACCCCAAAGTAATTTGTGTGTTTCTATGGAGATTCTCAGTCATCCAGGTCATAGTTATCCCAAAGGTGTTTTTTCATGAGGCAACTAGACTTTGTTTTTTTTTGAAGACATGTCACTTCTCATCCAAGAAGCTTCTTCAGCTCTAACTGGATGGGGGAGAATGGAAAGATTATACTGCTGCAGACAGCTGTCCATTTGCATTCTTTTAGTGAGTTAAAGCTACCTGGAGGCTTATCTGTGTCTTCAGGGTCACCTGAGTAGTGCAAATGGGTGTGGAGCCTTCTTGGGACTGTTGAAAGGACTGTGTTGTAGATTAGAGATAGATGATGTTATATCCCTCCCCCTCTGTTGAGAAACAGCTGTTCAATTTTGACATAGATGGCCTCTTTGACGCCTCTTTCAAACAGTGGTCCTCTCTGTCCAAAATGTGAACTTTGCTGTCTTCGAAAGATGGTCTTTGTCTTTTAAATGCAGATGGACTGCTGACTCTTGCCCTGATGGGTTTGTGCCACACGTTTATGAAGTTGTTGTTTCGTTTCCCCAAGGTACAGATCTGCACATAGCTCACTGCATTGTACTGCATATTGCTCAATTTGTGTCTGGGTATTTTATCCTTGGGGTGGACAAATTTCTGCCTTAGTGTATTCTTAGGTTTGAAGTGTGCACTATGTTGTGTTGGTTGAAGATCCTCCACACCCATTTGCACTACTCAGGTGACCCTGAAGATACACATAAGCCTCCAGGTAGCTTTGACAACTCACTAAAATAATGCAAATGAACAGCTGTCTGCAGTAGTATAAATCCTTCCATTCTCCACCATCCAGTCAGAGCTGAAGAAGCTTCTTGGATGAGAAGTGAAATGTCTTTCAAAGAAAAACAAGAAAGTCCAATTGCCTAGTGAAAAAGCTTCTTTGGGATAATTTGTGTGTGGTTCATTTTTCTTGCTTCTTTTAGCTATCAGTTGTAAATACTTTTAAAATACAGAACATGGATTGGGATTAGAATATCCAGTTGTGTGGGGGCTTTTGCATGCATGTGCAGAGATTTATTTCACTTTCTATACCAACTTTATGAGTGTGCTGTTAATTTGCTATTAATGCTCTGAGACTGAATATGAGAAGATAAGATTGAGGAGAGACTTGCACATATCAGTTCTACTAAAGCAAACAGCATTGAGTTAAGCCCAGCCTAGATATGCTTTTTAATTTACAATTGACCCTCAATTAAGGTCTATTTGTTCAGTGACCTTTCAAACTTACAACAGTGCTGAATGAGTAGTACTTAGGACTAGTCCTAAGTTCCAGCTGTGATCTGGGTGCTTGCCTGTTGGCCCAGATTTCCAACTATTACAGCATCCTGCCTTCATGTTTTGCAACTTTTCCTACTAGCTTCCCTGAAGAAAAAGGGGAAGCTAGCACGTAATTGGAAGAAACAGTTCCATAAAGCCCTTGTTTAACAACTGTGGCGACTAGCTTAATGATGGTAAAGGCAATTGCTGGAATTGCTTTCATGTGGCATTGTTCTTTATGACTGCATCACTTAGCAACAGACATTCTGGTCCCAATTATTGTCATTAAATGAGGACTACTAGTACTTCTTCATGTCACTAATTTCATCAGCCTGGGTTCAGGCAACTATCTTGACTATGGAGACAAAGGAGAATATGAATATGAATGTATGTTGTCTTTCAGGTCTTTAATCTTTTTGAGATGAAAGGTCATTGAGCTTTTCAGTATCAAAAATGAATACTGCAGTACTATACTTCATAGAAGAAATACGCTGTAAAGTGATTTGGAAACAAATGCAAGAAGATTTTATGTGCAACACTTGTCTAGAAGTTATTTGCTATCCTGAATATTATTTTGGGATAAGTCTAGACATTGAAGGAATTTAATTAACAAAAAAAAACCCTACTCTTTTGTTTAGCAGGCCCCCAAATAAAAGTGTATTCAGTTATTTTTTAATTTGTTCTTGCTTTATCAGTCATAAATTAAGTGCACTTTTTCCATTTGTTAAATTACTATTAATAAACTAGTATTAATAAAAACAGAACAGCAAATGCTGAGAATTTTGCCATTGAAATATTTCTGTTTTCTGATAAGTACTTTTTTTACTACCTTATTAGACTAAAGGGCTTCATGGAAGCATTTCTTTTCATTGTGAATGCTTCACAGGTTGACGCATGAAATCTCAAGGCAGAAAATACAGTTTATATTTCTAAAATGTTTTCCTACTGGTCAAATGCTTATTTAACTCAGTCTATTACTACTTTTTCAGTGCTGTAAACCAAAATATACATCTGAAATGAAATTGTACATATAATGTGCAGAATGATTTATTCCAATTTTAGCAAAATAAGCCAGTGCTTTAAAAATGAAAATGAGGCATCCATGACTAATATATTTCTAAAGTATTTGGTTATTTAAACATATTAAAATGTGTTTCTGAAGCCCTGAGGTTCATGTGAATATTGTATATAAATTGCCTGCATTCACCTCCCCCCCCCTATTTTGCAAGCATCATAAGCTAGTTTGTATCAAAACTAGGGATTTTAAAATATTTTTGGGCTGAAGATCCTGTTTCTAATTTAAGCAGATATTAAGAGGCATGTTTAAGTGATAGAAAATTGGCTTTTCCTTTTTTAACCTATCATGGAATCTCATCAAGTGATCTTTCCAGTTTCCAGGGACCACACTTTAGAAACCCTGTTGATGATGACCTTCTACAGGTTAAATTTCTTTCCTTTTTTCCCAGCCACTGGCCCTTGGGTGGTATAAATGGTTGATAATGGGGAGGAAGTCATGCCAAGACTATATTATTTGGTAGCTTAATGCCAGGCACTTTCAGTCTTTCCCTGAGGAATTTTGACAGTAGGGAATGGCTGAAGATAGAATTCTGGAATGCAATTCAGTGCAAGGATAGGAATAGACTACTAGGGCATGCAAGAGCAGTCTGTAAGCAGGAATCAAGGTTTATCACTTTAGCTGTAATCCTCTGCATGGAAATGCTCTTTAATTAATATATAGGATTGCATTGCAAGAGTACTACATCATTTCAGCTCGTATCTTTGAATAACAGTTTTGCTTTTAAAGCTTAGGGCCAGTTTGCTTTCTTCTTCTTGGATAATGAAAACTCTGTTCGCCTATATGCACTGAGAGAAACCTTTGTATCACACAATTCTTAAATGTCATTTTTATGAGAACGGGGCAAAAGGTCTAGAGTTTAGAAGCAGGATACATGTCTGAAAGCTATTCTTTTTTTCCTTTGGAAAACACTCTGAAAACTACTGAACCAGATTCCTTAGATAAGAAAGGATATTTGCCTCTGCTTTCAGAAAACATCTTTTTCTGTTGTGCATATATAATATTTTGCTCCTGATAAGTAAATCATAATCATCCTGTATTACTTGCTGATTGGGAGCGGCAGAGAAAAGATGAATTTTTTTTCAAACTCAGCATAAACACAAGGAGTTTTAATTAGTGGCACCTGCTGTTTTATTGAGTTTCATAGAAAATACTGGATGCATTGTACTTGCACAATATGCATTTTAGCTGCTATGATAGATAATGTCTGTTGAATCCAGTTATAAAAAGGTTAATTTTTAACTCTCATCTCTTGGAGTTAGTTAAAAGAGATTCTGTAAGGATCTTTTAGATGCATGAAAATAGGCCTGAAGAAAATAGAAAAATAGCACTTTTGTAATGAAATGGGGAAAAACGTAATGTAATAGTGACACAGGAAATTGCTTTGTACTGTGTAAAGCTATTAATCCATTGGCTCATCTACTTGTGCAAGTTCACATCAGGAATAGTTTGGGGTGTTCCAGTGTGAAGTTTTTTTTCTTAGTCCCTCTAGCTGAGATGCCAGGTCCCTTGAATGCAAAGCATGCCCTCTAACTATAGAACAGCATTTCAAGAGAGAAAATAACTTTAGTTTTGTATTCAGTAGGAGTTATCTATTAATATAGATATGTAAGGAAAGCATGCAGAGCACGGCTTTATTGAATTCTTTCCGACCTCTTTTCCAGCACCAGCCATAGGAAGTCTATATTTTTCCCTGTTTTTTTTCTAGTCAGCAGCATTCTGAGCCACTGCTCAACTATCTCTCCAGTGCAGCTGCAGATTTGTATGGGTCTTTTTAAAATTGAAGTTGATTTTATTGATTCAATGGGCTTGTGATAATTTTAGATATTTAATAAAGTTTTTGTCATAAAATGGGCTCATTAAGAATAGATAGACAGACATCAGGTGAAAAATCTGAATTCAAGTAAAAATAGTTAATGCTTTGTTAAACATTTCATTAATAGATTAGAAAAGGTAGCTATAAACCTTAAATTTGGGGTAGATTTGCACTCTGAATTATGATGTGTCTTGTAATTACCATGATTTATCATTAGGCCATAGTAACTGGTTCATATAGTCTTCAGCCTAACATATACTTGAGTGTGGAATTATTATCATAAATCATGGTGGTTAAGTAAATCATCACATGACTATGCCTGATTTTATGACCTTTTTGTGGTGGTCGTTAAGTTAATACAGCAGTCAAAAAGCAAACAAGGTGATGGTTAAATGAACCTGTTTTCTTCAGTGGGTAGTTGTTTTTTTTTTTTTTTTTGCCAGAAACTAGAAGTAAATGCCAGAAACCAGCAAAACCTGCCAAAAATCATGGTCATGTGACAGCAAGACACTGCAAATGACCATAAATGCAATTAGTTGCCAAGTATCCAAAATCAATCACATGAACATGGGGGGGGGGAGGCGGCCAAAAATCATGGTCATGTGACAGCAAGACACTGCAAATGACCATAAATGCAATTAGTTGCCAAGTATCCAAAATCAATCACATGAACATGGGGGGGGAGGCGGCCAAAAATCATGGTCATGTGACAGCAAGACACTGCAAATGACCATAAATGCAATTAGTTGCCAAGTATCCAAAATCAATCACATGAACATGGGGGGGGGAGGCGGCCAAAAATCATGGTCATGTGACAGCAAGACACTGCAAATGACCATAAATGCAATTAGTTGCCAAGTATCCAAAATCAATCACATGAACATGGGGGGGGGGGGAGGCGGCATGCTGCTGCTGTTGGAACTCTGAAACCAGATTTTAAATACCCTTTGAGACTGGTCTTTAAGAAGGGCTACTATACATAGCATTGTTATAAATCAGGGGTGTCAAACTGCCGGCCCAGAGGCTGGATGCGTCATGCCGAAATCGCGCCCACCCCATTGCTGGCAATGGAAAAAAGTCGTGATACATCACAACACGTCACGTGACATTGTGAGTTTGACACCCTTGTTATAAATCATGATGTTCAACAAAAGTGGACTTGGCATAGACACCCACGTTTGCAATCTCCAGAACTCTCTGAGACTATCCCACCTCAAATTATGTGATATTTGATATTTATTATCTGCCCAATTTCTGTCCCACTGCAGTGCTTGTATCCAAGGAACAGTATGCTGGAAATGTGCCTGTAAACCTCTACAAAGCAAATTGAATCAGTTTCTCTTTTTTGAACCCATTATGGTGCAATGGTCCTATATCTATTTATATGATGTTGGCAAACATCCTTCATGACCTTTTTTCTTCTTTTTTCAAACAGGGCATCACTCACCTGAAAAATTCTTTTTGAGAGACACACTCACTAGCTTCATACTGAGTTTAATAAAAATAATAAAAAGCTTTATATTTTAGGGTGATTAGTTGACATGGCCATTTGTATTCATTCTAAAGCATTCTGAAGGATAAACGAAGATCCCATTCTTGAATCATTAAAGCAGCCACATCCTTTGCTATACTCATACTATTTTGACATTTGTTGCTATTTATCTGCGTGTGTGCTGGCAATCCCATCAGAAGCATATCAGTGCGGGTATACCTATGCATATATGTACATATACGCTGACAATAACAGATTTTAAAGTAGCAACATGAGTTTTCCAAAGGATGAGACTGTTAACACACCTCAGAGGGATATTTCAGTTGTGCTAACATGATTTACTAAATGCCCCTTTAAAATGCTTTGCACAGTTAGAGTTGCTATAGTTAAAATCTAGCATATGTTTCAATGTTTGAAATAATATACAAGCTGGCTCAAGTTGTTTCAGGCTATGGTTTTTAATTTAGAGATTGAGATTTGTGCTAAAAATGGCATTTCTAACAATCAACCTATTTTTTTCTCTTTTTCTCAGTCTAAAATAACCAATAAAAGGTGACATAAAAGCTATAATAAGTTTGTTTTTGTAAACCGACTTCTTCACAAATAAGATGCAGAATAAATCATTATATATACTGTTCTTCCACAATCATGAATTCATTGAGATATAAATATTAAACCACAATTTAACATAAGTATAAATTGTGGTTTGGCTTTGAGGCATATTCAAAAGCCTTTGGTTGCAGTTCAGAAATCCTAACCTTAACCATGGGTTATGAATCTGTATCTTGACAAAACTGTGGTTTATTTTAATTATGTTTTGACATTCTGTTTCTAGTTTAAATTAACCAATGTTTAAACTAGGATAAATGAAGTAAATGGTGAGACCACACATTTATCATTTGATTCTTTGTTCATTCTATTAAATGGAAAACTCTTAATTAATGAGTCATGCTGGCAGTTTTGCTGGATGAATGAATATGTGTTCTGATTGGTTTTCATCCTTCCCTTTCTCTCCCCTCCCTTCATCAAGAATGCATTTTTAGTTAATGTTATTGGAGTACTTTTTAAAAGCTTTTTAAATGGTTCTCATTTATTTCTTCTAAAAAATTTTCTTGGTTTTTTATATTTAAAAATAATTCCCTATTGAATTATGGAATCCATTCTTCCTTTTAAACATGTTTGTTTCCTTCCTAAATGTTTAATATAAGAATGTATGTGTATTTTTAATATATTTTTCTTAGGTTGAAGATTAATATTTTCCTAAGTTGTTTCAACCATCTTGGTCCCAAAGAATTCTTACCTGAATTTTTTTTAACCAAGTAAATCCATTTTGTGACGAATCATTTCCAAGCACATTTAAGGAATAGGAAAGGCTTGAAGTCAGTAAGCTGAAGTACTGCAGGATCTGCAATAGGCTTTTCACACTTTGAAGTTTGCCTTTTTAAAGTGGCATAAAATCAATCATTCCAGATTTTGTTTAAGAAAAACCATATTTACATTTGACCTCATTAATTATATGAACATGCTTTTTGAGGAAAGCAATACAAGTTTATGTATGTTCTTAGATAAACAGATGTCCTAGCCAGCTTTAAATTAAAAAAAGCTATATAACAGCTTTTGACATTTCTTAAAGGTGACATCTCTTGGGGGAAAAGGCAACTTCTGAAACAGGAAGAAATCGTGGGAGAAGTGACATTTTGATAGCTGCCAGTCTTCCAAATGACATAATTCAAAGGTTTTGTGAAGAGGTTAATTTAGTTTGAACTTATTGAATTAATTGTATTATGCACTGTGCAGACAGAAAAATACTAGAAGATACTGGTAGCAAATGAAGTATTAGAATTTCTCAGTTAATTAAAATCCATTGGGCTACCTCCACATCAACTCATGTTTACAATAGTGCAAGTCTTGGGTGGGGGGGAATTTGAGTTAAATTGGATACTTAGCAAATCTATACAATTGGGGGAGGCAACATTTCCATAAGTATTTTTCCTCAAATGCAGTGGTACTTTGCCTCCCCTAAGGCATGCTTAACTAAACTCAAATACGTAAACACCAAAGGGCAGTTTACTCTGGCATGATGTCATGCCTTCCTCTCAGCTGTCCTTACCAGCAGAGACAATGCCCCTGTGTCTATGGACATTCAGAAACAATAGAACATGTGCTTCTAGACATTCATACTAGCACCATCTCACAATTATTGCATAAATACCCAGAGCACACAGGAGAATTCTACACTACTCTGTTATTTTCAGATACCAAACATGCTACAACCATCAATAGATAACGTTGACAGTTTCTGTGCAAAAACACTAAAAATTCATTGGATGATGACTTGTGGTATAAACTAGATATATTGAACACATAGTTCACCTAATTAAAGTGTTTTGTAACTCAATATAGTTTTCCTTGTACTAAACTTTTATGTTCTATTAAACCCATCTAATGTTCCTATCCCTTCTCTTAGATTCTTCTAAATTCTTGCTTTTTATATATACTTTTAATTTTTAGTTTATATATCTTTTATCTATTCTAGCTTTTCATATTTTCTTAGGTTTTAATCTTTGCTCTTGCATATGGATAGTTATATGTAGAGACATTCAAAGATGATTTGCCAGGTAGGTTTATAATGAACAATTGTAGGGTAGGAAATTTAGATTTTCAAAAATAGCTATAATTGTGAGAAGAATATAAGGCAATATACTCAGTTTTAACATCAGTCGGGTGAAATATTCAGATGCATTAAGTCCGTTCTAGTTCATTTATAAATTGAAATAAATATTTTTGTTTCTCCTGTACCTGAAGCCTACCCAGCCCAATATGTGACTATAATGTTGCTCTCCACCACCTTGGTTTTTCCCTTTCCAGTATAGTACACAAAGTATCAAATTTTATGCAACCTTATTGCATGCAAAAGCCATGTTTGTTATTTATTTATTGTTTACTTTTAAATGTATTTTCCCTAAATTGCACTGATTTAAAAGATGCACAAAAGCATTTTTTTAAAAAATAGCTGCAGCACTGTTTGGAAAACAATGTAACCAAATAATAATAGAACCAAGACAAATGAAAATTCCATTTCTACAGCAAGCAGATTACTATTACGAAGACTTGTCTGGATATTTTTAGACTGTTCATTGTTAAAGGACTAATCTGCTTTGGAAAAATTGAATCAAACAGAAACATGATTAATGACATTATGTGAAGAGCTTAAAAATACTGCTAAAAAAAGAATTGTAATTAAAAACGAAATAAAACCTGAATGCTTTCCAGCATCTGTCTTAATTTTGAGTAATACTCAACTTGCATCATTTGGTTGATGAATGCACAAGAATGGAACTGTCATAAACATGTTGCGTCTTGCAAGACTCCTATGAAGATCTAAGAGATACTTCTGCTTGACAATACTCTATAAATGTCTTTATCCGGAAAGCTTGAAAATGCAGGCATTATAAATGTCCATGTGATAATACTGTCAGAGGTACTAAAGAAACATAGTATGATTCAAAAGTGGCATCATAATATTGCAAAGGGAGCAGGATATAATAGAACTGCATATTTGCAGCAGTGTCAAGGAATCTGGAATGGACTTTCCAAATTATGAATGCATTTGCTTTTAAATCTTTCTTAATAGAGTTTTTTTGTATCATTTTAGCAGTAATGCACTTATGATGGATGCAGTGTCCTGAGGTCATGTTTGTGACTCTTCTAGCCAGCTTCTGACAAGCAAAGTATACTTTGGAATTACTTTGGAATTACAAGTGTACTTTGGAATTACAAACAAAATTAGATGTGTGACATTTTCTCTTACAGTTATGAGATGAAAAGAATCCTGTGGGATCTGTATTTAATCAGAAGCACTTTAAGTAAAACTGAAATGACATTCTCTATAGTATACTATATCATGTTATAGACTGAAGTCTAGCTACATGACCATTTAGTTACCAAGTGAGAGAGGAAGTAGATTCATTTACGGAAAGCATGTCAGGAAGAATTGTGTCCCCTGTTGGCTATTTAAAGGGTGTCCATTGTTTGAAACAAAATTAATTGAGAGGTGGGAGTAGAATGCCTGACAGAGGACAATGTCATCTGGCTGTAAATGGAAAACCACAGAATTTACATTGGAACCAAATTATACCTGTGTTGCCAAGATCTGTAACAGATACCAATGGAATGTCTGAAGTATGACCCCACAGACTGGAAAAAAACTAGCTTACTTTCAAGCACACCCAAAGCTCATTCTCATGCTGAACTATGCCTGCTTTTCTCCAGAAATTGCAAAATAATCCAGCAGAAGAAGGGTAGTAGTAGTAGTAGTTATTTTCTTGCTCTTGATTGAATTCTAAAAGCCCAAATATGAACATCATGGCTTAAAGGTAATAGGAGATGGTCAGAATGGAAAGGTTCCATTCCTGCTTTCTCTCACTCAGTTGCTCATCATGGACCATAATTTCTGCAGAAGAGGATAGGGGAACATGCCTGAGAGTTAAATAGCGGGACTTAAATTCAGTTGGTTTTCCTTTCTTTCTACTTATAATTTGAGCAAGGCTGATGATGGACTAGACTAAATTTGCTATGGGCATGGGTTAGAAGAGCAGGTGATGGCAGGAAGTTCCATGAGAGACTTATTTTCTCTTAAGATTTTGGTGAATTTCAAGTAGTCTTAGACTTGCAACAATTTGTTTAGTGACCATTTGAAGTTATAGCCATGCTGAAAAAGGTTACAACCAGTCCTTGGACATATGACCATTGCAGTGTCCCCATGGTCACAATTCAGGCACATGGCACCTGACGTGCACTTACGATGGATGCAGTGTCCTGAGATCATGTTTGCGACTCTTCTAGTCAGCTTCTGACAAGCAAAGTCAATTGGGAAGCCCAGTTTTGCTTAACAAGCATGTGATTCATTTAATGAATGTAGGGACTCACTTAACAACCACAGCAAAAAAGAGCATAAAATAGTTGTGACCCACTTAACAATTGCCTCACTTAGCAACAGAAGTTCCAGTTCCGATTGTGGTTGTAAGTCAAGGAAGGAGTTCAAGCTTTTGTGGAAAATTCTTTGCAAAAGCTTAAAAGTGTCCCTGTTCTGAACAGAAATGGACAAAGCTTAATATATAGTTAAAGATTTGACCTTCAATAGAAAGAGAAGATTGCTCACTTTTTTACTGTTGAATATTTGGGTACCCACAGTGTTGTAGTTGTTGTATAGGTCAGATGAGTAGTATAATCTCTACTTGTATTAACTGTGAGGGTGATGGGAAATACTATGATTTATTCAAATAGCTAGACTTTTTAAAAAATGAAGTTTCTTTCAGACTGCATCCATGGCAACAGTGTAGAAGCAACTAGCTATTGCCACCTTTGCAGGTGATTCTTTAATTTCCTAGTGATTTAATGATCACTGCATTTAGATATGGATTTCTTGTGAGTTCCCATTTAGATATTGACCATGACTGATCCTGCTTAGCTTTTTGTGATCAGCAAGGCTCAGCTAGATGCTGCCAAATGATATAAGATGGTTGATTAAGGAAAGCTTTGTGTAAAAAAAAAAATAGGAAAGAAAAATGAGTGTAGGCTACTATAAAGAAGGATGCTGTTCAGATAACAACAAGAGAATGAAAGAAATATAATTTGTCTAATTTCAAGCTTGAAGCTGGAAGAGATGGAAAGGTTTAAGGATAGGGTAAGATAAGATATGCACTGGCATTCTAACAGATCAGATCTTCAGTAAAGAATGATTGGATAAGAAAGTTTATTATGCTGCAATTCAGCTTTTGATTTTTGTGGGCTAATGTTTTGGAGTTCCATCCAGTTTTTTTTTAAGTCCAATGATATTAATTATGTAATCTTCATCTGGCCTTTTGCATCCAGTGGGGAAGGCAGTTTAGATGAGAGGCGTAAAGCAGCTAAAAATTGCTAGCTCCAGAAGCAAAGAAATTAAGATTAATTAGGACCATTACCAATAAATGATGCAAATATTTTCAGCATCCAAGAAGAAAAGCATAAAGAAACCTTTCTCATGTGAAGACAGAAAAAAAAAACCCATAAGATTTAAAATCTGGGTCTGTGTTGTTGAATTCTATAGTAATTGATAATCATCATTGGAGCTTTCTTATCTTCAATATAAAAACATCTATCCAAATTTAGTTCTTTGCTCTTCCATATCTAGTTGCTGAATGTTAATTTCTGGATAAAAATATTTTACCCTAAGTGAAACTGTGAGAATTGGTTCTTTAATATGGTATATCAGGAGGATACTGTTACCAATTACAAAAACTTATATCAGGAATTTTCTTTGACTCACTTATCTCACATTTTCATTTTTAGACTCTGTAACTTAATTTATTTGTCTCTTGCCCCATGTACAATTCTTTCCCATCTTTAGGAATAGATCTGTTTTTTAAAAAAAGTTGCTGGGTAACATATGTTTTTATTGCTGTTTGCCTTCCTTCCTAAACTACAATAAAGGAGTTCTTATAACAAGAAGATATATCTACCGGTATTATGATGCAAGGTGAGATTGTCAGTTAATGCATAATTTTGTGATTGATACTATTGTTTTTGAGTTGCAATGACAATCCAAATATAATGAAGATTATGGGAGAGTATTGCAATTGAACATGGCAATTAGAATTTTGAAGCTAGAGATAATTGAAGTACTTTTTGAAATATTAACTCTATAGTTAATATATATATTCAGATTTCTTTTTGCTGACAAAGAGTTAAAGAATTAAGTGGGAGACTAGAATAGCTATTTCAAGTTTATTTGCTCTCATCAGCTAGCCATACCCTTTATGGGATTCAAACCTAGGCAGTCTACATGCTAGGCAGTTGTATTAACCATCAGGCTACCAGCTCTCCTCCCCTCTTTGTCAGCTGAGTCAAGGGAGTATATACAGAAAGTTTTTCAGATAGACTGGTCTGATTGATTGCACCTTGGCATTTTGACTGCTATACTGCAGTTCTACTTTTTTTATAATCACTTTTTTTATAATCACTTTTTTATAATCATTTTTTGCCTTGCAGCCCCCCAACTAGGGGCGTTAAGCAGGCTCAAGTCGCTACTGTGATACATTACAAATTCAAATTTCTTTTTGCTGACAAAGACTTAAAGAATTAAGTGGGAGACTAGAATAGCTATTTCGAGCTAGCTGATGAGAGCAAATGATCACAGCTGCATCATTAGCCACTTTAAACCCCTCCAATCCATACATGAAGCAAACTGACACCCACCATGAAGATGAGGCATGACCACGAACGCGAAGCCAAACAATAGCAATGCTCACCATTTCACATCCCCCTGTAACTCAGATTAACCTGAGCACAACAAAGCCCCCACCCAAACAGAACACTCCCCCTACCAATCAGAGCACAGCCAACCCCCCCATCCAATCAGAGCACAGCCAAGTTCCTAACCAATCAGAACACACCTCCATCCAATCAGAACACAGCCAAGCTCTCATCCAATCAGTTCATACCCCCACTGGTAGTTAAAAGGAAGAAACAGCTACAATCACACATTGCTCCTAGAAGCACGAAGCCGAAAACACCAGCCTGAAGATGACGAATGAGACTTCGTCGAAACGTCGCCAAGACATTTCCAATTTGATGCAGGAGAAAACCTGAATAACCAAAGACCTACATACAAACACCTGCAAAAACTTCAGAAAACAAACCAATATACATATACATACATACATACATACATACATACATACATACATACATTTCTTGCTTTATGTAGATCTTTTCTATGAACAAATAATTCCATATTAGTGGTTGCTGTATGGCAAGATTTTGCTCTTTTTGAGTTTCCCAGTAGCTTCAGCATTAAATACTACTGATTCTACTGTAGCCTTTAGGCTTTATATAACTGCTTTATTAATGGAGTAGTTAACTCATATAATTAAAGCAATTGTAATAGAATTGTGTTTTGTTGCCAACTAAGCTCACCATTTTTTCTGGTGGTGCGACAAGTTTTTGGTGTATTATGATAGTTATATTTGCACATTAAAGGTTATTTATAGTACAGCATTTGGTTTAAAGCTGATCTTTGTCATATGTTCACTGGATAGCTTAAATAGTGTACTGGAAATTATATTTCAATACATTAAATATGTGAGGAAAAAAATGTAAAACCATCTGAATCCTAATGCAGCAGCCCCCAGCCTTTTGGACACCAGAGACCAATTCTGTGGAGAGAGATTTTTCTGTGGACCAGAGGGAGTGTGGTTTCTTATGCTGCCTGCATCCCATGGATGGAGCTCCGCTTGTTTGCATGAACCAGTTTCTGACGTGTCACGGACCAGTGCCGGTCCATGGACTGGGGGCTGGGGACTCCTGCCCTAACGTATGTGAATATAACAAATATTTTATTATGTAGAACTATAATCAGGAAATTATGAGTAATCACAGCTGGGTTTGCCACTGAAATGTATGCATTGAATCAGTTTGAAATTATTCCTTGTGTAAATGTTAGTGTAAATGTCTATTCATTGCAGAAACACAATTCTTACTAGTTGTTGTAATTTTTAGAAAAACTTTTTGTTTTCTTCTCTGTTCTGCCCTCAAGTGGCTGTGAATCAGCATGTTATACTTCAAACCTTTTACTCTAACTGCTTATAATAAATAGATTGACCTATACATAGTGATGTCTGTAACCAGCTTACATTATTCATATATAAATTCTTCTGGTAATTAGCCAAGCCTGGGAAGAACCTCATCTGGACCTAAGAGATTCCAGGGTGCTTTATGTGGTTCTGGGTATCCTGGGATTCTTGGTTTATTAAAACATGATCTCTGGGCCTCAGCAACTGTCTACATTAGTTAAACTACAACTCCTTTTTACCATTTACCACTCCTTGCCATTTTACATTCACTGACCATCTCCTCATATGAAAATCCAGCAGTTCCTACATTTTCATCTCCACTGCATGTACGTCAAAATCCCTTCTCTTTTTCTTCCCTGTAACCAAGTAAAAATGATCCTGGATATTAAGAAAATTTTGGAGTGATATGAGTTTAAATGATGTGAAGTTGGAATCCCATTTATCTGACACCTCATAAAATCAATATTTAAGTTAGTAAAACTTAATGGATGATGACTGAGAACCAACAGAACACTTTGCTTCTTGATTCTGTTTTGTAATTACAAAGCTGTATGTTATATCCAGATGAATCAATAGAAGCACACCATGTACTAAACTGTCATGGTGCTGTTTTATTTTAAGTTTGTGTTGGGTCATTCAACTTATTTTTGACCCGGTCCTGGTTGTAATAAAGTTTATGTATACAGGTAGTCCTTGACTTAGTCCTTGAGCCCAAAATTTCCATTGCAAGTAAAATAGTTGTTAAGTGAGTTTTGCCCCATTTTATGATTTTTCTTACCACAATTGTTGAGTGAATTACTGCAGCTATTAAGTTAGTAACATGGTTATTAAGTGAATCTGGCTTCCTGATTGACTTTGCTTGTCAGAAGGTCACAAAAGATGATCACATGATTGTGGATGCTGCAACCGTCATAAATACATGCCACGGTGAGCCATAGTGGTGCTGTGGTTAGAATGCAGTACTGCAGGCTACTTCTGCTGACTGTTTGCTGCTTGCAGTTCAGCAGTTCAATTCTCACCAGCTCAAGGTTGACTCAGCCTTTCATGATTCCGAGGTTGGTAAAATGAGGACCCAGATTGTTTTGGGGGGGGCAATATGCTGACTCTGTAAACCATTTAGAGAGGGCTGTAAAGCACTATGAAGCGGTATATAAGTCTAAGTGATATTGATATTGCTATAAATACATCCCATGGGGAAGCTGCACCAGTCGTGTGAAAAATAGTCATAAGTGCCATTGTAACTTTGAAATGTCATTGAATGAATGGTTCTAAGTCAACGACTACCTTTATATTCTAGAGTAATTTTTCAGGGAAAATTAGGATTAAAAAATTGTCTCTGCAGCATCTTGATTTTACTCATTTTTTCTTTATTTGGTTAAAACATAATCACAGCATCTGATCTGCCCCCCCCCCCCCAGTTGAAAGCTCTGATCAAGGAGAGGAGAAAGTAAATAAAAACTGCATCTGACATCAATACTCAGTATGGGTAATGCAAATACTTGTACATGTTGATCTAAGATAGCTTTAGTGTAAACTGCACTGGTTGAAATAGTTGCTGTCTGTCTTTTGTTTCAAGTCTACCCTACATTGTAAGACAACAGTAACTGTAGTGCTTAATCTGACCCTTTTCTTTTGAGCATAGAATGCTACCACCTGTCTTTCCCACCAACTAGCCCAGGAAAGAATGCACATATTGACAAGCTATTATGTGGCTTATTTGATTTTGCTTAAGATGAGCCCTAATCTATGTGATTCCTAAACTGCCTATAAAATTGTATTCCTTTATTCTACTCCAGTGTTTCCCAAACTTGACAATTTTAAGGCATGTGGACTTCAACTCACAGCGTTGCTGGCTGTGGAATTCTGGGAGTTGAAGTCTTCATGCCTTAAAATTGTCAAGTTTGGGAAACACTGTTCTACTCCAAGATTACAGAGCAATTATCACAATTAAGCAAAGCTTTGAACTGGTTCCATTAGCAACCCACTGACACTTATGTTAATATGTAGATAGTAAAATAATATAAATTTTATCTGCCAATTAAAAGTTGAATTTTATGTTTAAAAAAGGCACTTGTGACTGATAAGGGATGCTATGTTTGTCTTAATGTAGCATGATTTTCCGCTTAAGAGAATGAAGGTTCTTTTTTATTTTTCAGACAATCATAAGAATATTTTAAAAGAACATACATTTTCAATATTTCCAACCCTTAATTAAGTTTTACTGAAGGCTTATATCAAAAGTTCATATTTTGTTCATACTTTTTAAGACTCTTCCATTTCATTTTCCATTTCCTATTGTTATTCTCACTGTAGGCTGTAAGAGTTGTTTGGCCATATTCTTTCCTTGTGCACCTTCACAGAACAAATCCATTTTGTAAAGGTCTTTTCATTGTTTATTTTAATACCACAGTTGTAGTTCTTGGTTAGCTTCCAATAGGTTTCCTGTTTGCTCCCCTAACATTTAATAGAGACAATTAGCACTGTGAAAGCCTTGGCAGTCTAAAGCCGAAGTAAAAGGAGTTAGGATACATTGTCTTGTTAGGCATCTTGTCAAAAAATAGTTTGTAACATTTTCCTTTCTTTGTTGCTTCTATAGCCACTTCTGAAGTTGTTTCCCCATTTCTGAAATTAATCTTTTTGTCACATGTGGCTGCAGTTTCAGCCTTAATCATAGAACGTTCAAGTGACTATCTCTTTCCACACTTGAAGAAGAAAGCTGCCAAAAAATGTTAGCTGTTTCAATTGTGATGTAGATATCAAAAGAAATTTTATTTTATAATAGTTTGCAGTGATACAATGTTCCCTTTAAGATTTTCTAAAGCTAGTGTTGTTCTTGTTGTTAGATTCTTTTTTAAAAAAAAATTTTTTATTAATTTTCCAATTTTACATTTAGGTATTTAAAAAGCAACGTGGTGACTGGGTATCAATAGTTCGATAACAAAATCTTTAGTACAAATCTCAAGTTGCAACATCAAATATTTCTTCTCTTTTTCCCTTAACATTTACTGTCTCGTATTCAAGTTAGTACAATTCTTATTATATCAACTCAATAAAAACATCATTATAACATTTATCAATAAATGTTTAGCTTATACGTATCTTAATTGCATTCAATCTTCATAGACAATCCATATCCTGTTATTAACTTTTACCCAATTTTTAGTTCTCCAGCATGTAGAGGAATGTAGACTCCACGCATGGGTTGATTTAGTCTTCTAGCCCAATCAGACCAAACAATCAAAGTTGCCACGCCTCTGCAGGGTCTGACCATGCCCCAGTTTTCGTTTGGTCTCAGCCCTGAAGACACATGAGAATTTGGCTCCTAATTTAGATTCAGAAAGGTAGTTATTGCCATTCGTGGTTTCTCTATCCTTTTTTTCCTTCTTGGGGGGGGGGGAATTGGTTCAGCTCTGAGCTCAGTGCTGCACCATTTCTTCTCTCTTAATCAATCCCTTCTCCATGAGTTTTCAGAGGTAGACAGCTGATCGTAGATTGCTGCCTCCTCATTACAATCCACTTCCCCCACCCCTCCCAAGATCTTCGCTGTGAATGCGAAGCTAAACTACTAATTTTCAGCTGAAAACTGGAAATCACCTTCTTAGGTTAGTTACCAATTCAAACAACCTGTGGGCGCCATTTTGAGCCTCTAGAAGGCTCGATCCTCACACTACTCAAGTACTTCCTTGTTACTGTTGATTGTCAGCTGTAAATTACCAAAAAAAAAAAAAAAAAACCAGCAGGTGAACTGTTTGACTAAAAGAGCTGATTACCAGATTACTTGCAGGAGAGGATTTTTTCTCTCAGCTTGTTTCATCTCTCATCAGATTGTCCCGGCCGCCATTTTGGGCTCCGCCCGATCACACACATTAAATTGACTGCTTTGTCCTAATTACAGCCTTTTCAGTCACGAAGTAACTTACTTATTTGGTGATTCTCCCTAAGTGGGGGGGGGGAATAGGAGTTCTAATTACATTCCTTTAGATCTTCATTCAGCTGCTTAATAGGCACCATCTCAGGTTGCCTAGTGGACATAGGGAAAATACCTTGAGTCTCTCACTCCATTTTATCTGGTAATATTCCAGACTGTGACTTACCAGTACCTTTTAAATATCCAGTGCCAACAGATTGGATGGCTGCTTGCCTTGCCTGTTTTCCGCTGTCTGCATAGTGGTCGGCACTTACTGTCCCAGCCATCACTAAGTGAGACACGAGGGTAAAAAAAAATCAATTAAAATAAAACAGAATTAAATTAAAAAAGATATATACTATATTCATATATAGACTTATCTTTAATTGATACCTTTTCGGCCAAATTGTCTCTATTACAGTGGGCCTGAAAAATTGAATGGGGAGGACAGCCCCTGAGCGTAGCGCGGCTTATATCGCGTAGTGACTCCGTGCTTAACGGTGGGCCGGACCTCACAGACCCTCGTGCAGGCCTGTACCACCCAGGTGGGCCGTGGCCTTCCTTTCTCCTGCAGACCAAGGACCGATCCAGGGATCTCCTGGTGAAAACCTGCCCTTTCTTCTTCTGCAGAACAGGACTGATCCAGGGATCTCCTGGTGACAACCTGTCTTTTCTTCTACTGCAGTACAGGCCAGATCCAGGGATCTCCTGGTGAACACCTGTTGTTTATTTCCTATTGTTTATTTCAATATGGCGGATAACACCGTTTCACAGGCTTCCACCTCCAGTGGAAATATAAAAGGCAAGCCATCCAGTCTGGATACACCTGCAAAAGCCAAGGCCAAGGTCAAATGGACCTCTAAGGCCGATGACAAGCAAGCAGATAGCAGACATGGGGTGCTGGAGCGACAATTCTCCAAAGCCCAGTGGCAGACAGGAGAGACGCAGCTTATCCCCTCACCTCCTCTTGCATCCACATCAGGGGAGCATCGACCTTCCCCTCTTACACAGGCTTGGTCTCCCGAGCAGACCCTGGACCAGAGTCCCTTGCTGGGATATGAACGGGACCATCTGTCCCTCTTTGACCGAGAATTGAGATTACAGGTCCAAGATTCAATTCCAGCTGCTGAGCCAGGACCTTCCTCAGTGTCTTGTGGGTCTCAGGGTTCTATGACGGCCTTCCTGCCTGGCAGACTGGGTAAAACTTCGGCCACACCCCTTCCTTTGGGCGTGACCCCAGTTTTGACTCAGTCTCGAAGCCTGGTACAAGTGCGAGAGGCAGCTCTCAGAAACAAACGAATTTAAACTCAAAAAAAAAAAAAAAAAAGGAATCCCCTCTTCTTCCCTTGACAAGAGAAACTTCCCGGCAGCGATTAGAACAGGATCGGCGGACTCGTGAGTGGGGCTAGCCGGGGAGGCTCGGAACGGGCCGGATCGCTCGCTTTCTTCCGGCCCGCCGGGCAGCTGTTCGGCGCGGGGGGGGGTTTTCACCGGGTTGCGCGTAGCCCTCCGGGCCCTCCCAACAGCTGAGCAGCCTGGCCGAGGGAGCTGAGCGCCACGGCGCGAAACAGCTGAGCCGCGCGGGAAGCGGCAAACCAGGTCGCCGCTCGGCTGCGATCAGCTGAGCGGCGCGATAAACAGCGCGGCAAGAGCAAAGCCGGCGCTGAATTCCCCTATACCCAGAGGAAAGGCGCAGCCCCTCATGACTAGAGGAGTCTTCCTGATTGCAAAAATCAGGATCCGCCATTACTCTTGAACCTCGTGGATTCCCGGGCTTCCATTGGGAGGCGTGGCTTCTTCCCCATTCACCATTTTGGACCTTGATCTTCCCGCCGTTTCCCCTTGGGGGCGGGGCCTTCACCCGGACTCCATTTTCCGGCAAACAAAGGGCTTTTTCCCCTTGCAAGGATCTGAGGTTACCCAAGGAAACTGAGACAGAGGACGGAAGAGGGAAAGTAAAATAACCGTTTCCTATCGTGGTCTGTTGCCACAGCCACAGACTGGGGGAGAGAGAGAGACATATGAACTGCACCTTGTCTGGACTAGGTGAGGAGGTGAGGAGGACCATTCTTCCCTAACTGTTCCCATAGTGGCCTTTAGTCACTGCCTTGCAGGATCTTCGGTCCAAAGAATCCTGTCTGTCCGGCCATTGTTTGTATAGGCAGAGGAGGGCACAGTCCCAAGCCTCTGCCTCTGATCTGCGTACCTCATTCCCCCATCCCAGGCATTTCCTACTCGGGGTGTCTGGCACAATGGCAGACAATGTCTCGTATTCAGTCACACAGGTCCCTCAATTGTCCCCCCCCACAACAGCAGCGAAAACGCAGATCCTCTGAATCAGAGGTGGGGGGGAAGAAGAAAGCTAAAACAAAGCACCTTACTCAGAAGGGACAGTCTAAAACGGCTGAGCGAGAGGCTCTGAGGAGACATTTGGCTTTAGAAAGACAAATTAGCAGGGCACAGAGAACCAATGCCAATGGGACAAATTTGGTTTCCCCTGTCCCAGGGGCGGCACCCAGCACAGAACCTACTGCCGAGGAAGTGCTCAAGACTTGGTCTCCTCCTGGGGAAACTGAACAGTTAGATTCCTCCAATCCCTCCTCACCAGCTTCGTCTCCCTCACCCGACCACACTCCAGCGCCTCACCCCAGCGACAAAGCGCAGGAGAACATATGGTCGGCACGATTTCAGGCATTCATGCAGGATGCATTCTCCCAATTCATGGCCTCCAAAGGGCAAGTGGCCTTTCACACACCCCGTAAGGGACGAGCGAGGCCACCCCCTACCAACATCTCTGAATCTTCCTCTCAACTAGGAGAGGGTGACTCAGTAGATCTTGACATGTCAGACATGCCCCTATCGGAGGACGAGGAAACCGCACCTGAGCAGGAGACGAGCTCTGGCCTCTTTAACCCAGCGCTCCTAAAATCACTCCTGACTAAGGCAGTTTCCACAGTCAGCCTAACATCAGTACAGGATGAGAGGCCATCGACTAGCAAGGAGGCCAACCCTCTGTTTGCCAAAAAGGTCCCACAGGACAAGTACATTCCATGTGCGGAGGTCTTCATGACCACGCTGGAGGAACAATGGTCCTCACTTGCAAGCCCACCGGCACCTAACAGCGCGGAGAGGAAGCTTTTCAACCTATCTCCCTCCTTCTCTAACATGTTAGAGGTTCCCACTGTAGATAACCCCTTGATCTCATTATTCTCTACCTCCGCGATTCCAGAAGACATGGCGGAGGTCTTGAAACCTGAGGAGAAGAAATTTGAACAACACTGGAATGAAGAGCATGGCAGGTGGGTGGGATGTACGCATCTAGCTTGTTAACGACCCGTGTCGGTTCCACTATAAACATCGGCTTGAGACGTATGTCCTGTTACCTGCCTCTATCTACTGCTTTCGCGACTGATGGTCCTGGGGCGTTTCCAGAGCAGCCACCTCATCATCATTCTTCGCGAGGGCCTGCATCATGTGGCTGAGGGAACTGCAGGGCACGGTGCCTCCAGACCAGGTCAGAGTACACCAGACCTTGGCCAAACTCCTCGCGGCCTCTCAGTTCATGTCTGACGCTTCACTGTACGCAACAAAGTATGCGGCAAGATCCATTGCGGCCACAGTGGCCTCGCGTAGGCTACTGTGGCTCAAAAACTGGAAGACAGACCTGAGGTACAAATGGCGTCTCTCGACGTCCAAATACAGTGGAGAGGCCCTATTTGGTTCCATTCTGGATCCACATGTCAGCGAAGGCAGAGACAAGAAAAAAATCCTAGTACATCCATCAAAGAAGTTAGACAGGAGAGGCAGTCAGGACTTCCGGAGGCAGGGCTCCCGCCCAGGAAGCCCCTGGGAATGGAGGCAGCCCTTTCGATCAGGGCAATCCTGGGACTGGCCAGAGGCTCACGATCCTTCTACCCGAGACAGGATCGAACCCAGGATCGCCAAAGCCCGGGAGCCAGGGGCCAGTTCCAGTCCAGACGCCCATATAGAGGAGCGGGAGGCAGATCCTTTAAGCGTACCAAGTGACGCCAAACAGGACACACCCATCGGGGGTCGGTTAGGAAATTTCACCGAGGTCTGGGAACAGACCACTACCGACGCCTGGGTCCTGGAAACGATCAGGCATGGCCTGACCTTAGACTTCTGTTCCCCCCCTCCAAACCGGTTCATCAGATGTCCCATCTCCAGAAGAGCACACAAGACAAGGCTGATAACTTCGGCCATAGATCACCTCCTGTCAATTCAAGCAATAGAGAAGGTACCAAAGGAAGAGGAAGGAAGACGATTTTATTCTATCCTCTTCGTTATCCCAAAGACATCAGGAGGGTGGAGAGCAATCTTGGACCTGAAGGGCCTGAACTATTTCATAAAGTACAGGAGGTTCAAGATGCACTCCCTAAAGTCCATACTATCCAGCGTCAGGGAAGACGATCTACTATCCTCAATAGATCTCACAGAGGCGTACCTACACATCCCCATCCACCCCAGCTACCGGAAATTCCTCAGATTTACCTACGCGGGGCGACATTACCAATACAGGGCATTACCCTTCGGACTGTCGTCAGCACCAAGGGTATTCACAAAGATCTTAGCTGTACTAGCGGCCCATCTCAGGTTGATTCCGGTTCGCGTCCAGTTTTATCTGGACGACATCTTGATTCAGTCCAGATCTCGTGAACAAGCAAGGACAGACCTCAAGACCACAATCCGAACCCTACAGGGGCACGGATTCTCGGTCAATCTAAACAAGAGCCACCTCATTCCCTCAAGGAGACTGCAACACCTGGGCGCGGTGATAGACACGTCACAGTGCAGGGTATTCCCTTCCCAGGAGCGACTGATCAACATATCCAAGCTAATCCACCAAATTCAAGAGATCAGGAGAGTGCCCTTGCTACAACTCTCGAAGCTCCTGGGAAAGATGATATCTTGCATGGGCATCATCCCATGGGCAAGGCTCCACTCGAGGGAGTTTCAGTGGTTCCTCCTACCCTACCAGAGGAGGAACCTCAGCACCTCCAACAGGAGTGTGCTGGTACCAGCACAGGTGATGAAATCACTAAAATGGTGGCTATCCCCCATGACACTCACGGGGAGCATATTCAGGGAACCGAACAGGGTCACGCTCACGACAGATGCGAGCCTGTTCGGATGGGGAGCCCATCTGGGGACCCAGATAGCACAGGGCCAGTGGGGTCAAAAGGACCTGTCACACAGCATCAACTGGCTAGAGCTCCGGGCCATACACCTGGCCCTCCGTCATTTCTCACACCTCGTAACGAGGAGACACGTCCTCGTGCTTACAGACAATGTAGCAGCCAAGGCACATGTAAACAAGGAGGGAGGAACGAGATCAGTGGAACTAATGAAAGAAGAATTGGTTCTGGCTCGGTGGGCAGAAGCCAATGTGAGTTCCATCAGAGCGGAACACATCTCAGGGGAAACAAACACCCAG